>NC_081183.1:172619188-172704188 GCF_029867415.1 Vicia villosa | reverse complement strand
CTTGTAAGTGTTGTGTAGTCCCAAGAGCAACAAAGGTTGATAAGACATGATGGTGCAGTCGAAGGCGTTTTACAAGCTAAGCATCATCATGCGAAAATCAATAGAAAGAAGCATGTCAAGAACCAACCATTAAGCTGAGAAAATTATGCTTACAACCAAACAAAAACAATGGTAAGGGTAAAAATAAAAGTTATCACCTTGTCAACATTGGGGAAAATTGGATCACCCGAAATACAAATGTTGGAAACGATCATACGTGAAATGAAGTAGGTGCAATCAGCTTGGACACGAAGCTGTAATTTGTAGAAGCAAATTTTAGCAGCAACATGAAGCCAATGCCTAAGTTATTGAGCAAGATGGAGAAGATTATATTTTTTTGCAACATGTTATTTGACGAGGAGCAATTCTCTAGTTGGTTGATTGATAGTGGTTTTACGAACCACATGACATATGACAAGACTCTATTCAAGGATTTAAAGCCCACTAATGTCTCAAAGGTTAGAATAGGTAATGGTGGCTATATTACTACAAAAGGAAAAGGAACCATTTCAATTTCAACGTGTTCATATACCAACATTATATCAGATATTCTTTATGTACCTGACATTGACCAAAACTTGCTAACAATAGGTTAGTTGATTAAAAAGGGATTTAAAGTGTCTTTTGAACATCAACACTGTCTTACCCATGACATTATTGGCTAGGAAGTTCTAAGGGTTAAGATGAGAGGTAAAAGCTTCTCATTTGATCCAGAACAAGAGGAGTTGGCGGTCTATTTCACTCAAGTCAGTCCCATAGAACTCGGGCACAAGAGACGTGGTCATTGCCATCTTGAAAGAATGTTGAACATGCAGAAAAGAGACATGTCAAGAGGTTTACCAGTACTTTTTGATAATTTGCCAAATTGTAATTCTTGTAAAAATGGTAAACAAATAGGAAAATCATTACACAAATCATCTTAGAGAGCTTCTCAATAATTATAGCTCATTCATACTGATTTAACAGGACCTCAAAGAACACTGTCACTACAAGTTACTTTCTACTTCATTTCTTGCATAGATGATTTTACAAGAAAATGCTGGATTTTTTTATTAAAATTAAAGCATGAAGTGGCTGGAAAGTTTTAATGGAGTTCAAGAAAATGGTGGAAACTCAAAGTGGCTGCAAGATTAAATGTCTAAGATCTGACAATGGGATATAGTATACGTCAGCAAATTTTAATATATTTTGCGAAGAAGTTGGAATTGAGCCTTAACTCACAACCCTTACAATTCAGAGCAAAATGGGGTTAGTGAAGGAGAAATAGACCGACGATGAGGATGGTTAGATGCATGCTGCAAGAGAAGGAGTTTCCTAAAACATTTTGGCAGAGGCGGCTAATGTAACACCCCGATATCCGCTGCACGCATCAACCGTGTCGGCCAACCGAGCATGTTACCGGCTTAATCAATAATCCCCCCTAGATCCGCTTATCGGCTGCCCAGGAAATATTGTTTTTGCCTTCCGCAGGAATCGAACCATGTACCTAGGGGTTAAGTACATATTCATAGCAATTCCTGCTACCATAAAAGGCTTTACATGTCATTCTCTCCAGCATCTGGTCCATAAGTGTTATCAAAATATCTTGCATATTAACCATTTGATGAATGTCCAATCTAGCTTTAAGCTCCCCGTAGAATTGGTAGATCATGACAAAATTTTGTTTGTTGATTTCTTTATCTAGTGATCATATATATTATTTAACAAGGGACTTTTCATTTTCAATACATTTCAAAAGCATTCTTAATCCATAATAAGATATCCATAGACGTGATTACAATCATTTCTGTCATCATCCCTTAATAATCAAGAAGACAAAATGCTTAATTAGTTGGAACATTCCTGCATAGATATGGTATTACATTCCTTTAATATATATTTATCCAATGCTTAGAACCATCAAACTAGATGCATATAAACATGTAATTGATTTGAAAACAAAAGGAGATCAGGTTGGTTCCTTGGGATCACTTACTGTTGTACCATACGAAGTCCATGAGCGGCCAATATCATCATCTTTAACATCTGCAACTGGTTGATCCTGTAGGCAAAAGTAAGGCTTATTAGGAATTTGCATATCTTCACCTTCTTCTTCAAGCATCTCCAACACTTTATTCATCGAAGGACGGTCCTCAGGTTTTGTCTGTATACACCACAAAGCCACAACCATCATTTTCTTTGTCAATTTCATCTCTTGATCTGTGTCATTCTCAATTGTTACTTCCCTTCCATCATGTAACTGATCATAAATCCAAAAAGGAAAATATATTTGGCTAGATTGATCCGCCAATGCATTCAAGTTCTTTCTTCTACTTGCCATCTCCATTAACAACATCCCAAAACTATAGACATCAACTTTGTAAGATATTGTGCCAACATTCCGATAGAACAATTCAGGTGCCATATATCCAATGGTTCCTCTTACTGCAGTTAATGTCACAATGCTTTTATCTGTTGGACAAAGTCTAGCTAGTCCAAAATCAGAAACTTTTGGATTAAAATTCTCGTCAAGAAGGATGTTATGAGGCTTTATGTCAAAGTGGAGAATTTTCATATTGCATCCATTATGTAAGTACTCAATGCCTCGAGCCACTCCAAAAGAAATGGCATACAATTTTTCGCAACTCAAAGAATAACTCTCTTTTGTTGTAGAAAATATGTATTTTTCAAGTGATCCATTTGGCATGAATTCATATATAAGAGCTCGTTTTGACCCCTCCACACAAAAACCAATCAGTTCAACCACATTAACATGGTGAATCCTACCAATTGTAGAAACTTCATTGATAAAATCTTGTCCACTGGTCTTGGCTTTGTCCAATAATTTAACTGCAACAAGGCGACCACTTCGAAGTTGTCCTTTGAAAACAGATCCATAACCTCCATTGCCTAATTTTATCTTGAATTGTTTTGTCATATTTTTTATGTCTTTATAAGAGTACCTTATAGGCGTAATGTTATTGTCACTATGTAGAAAATCTTCAACATTATCATACACGGATAAATGTTTCAGGCGCCATCTGTAGACTAGTAATACAATTATACATGGTATTCCAAACACAAATTTAACACTGCTCAGTAAAGCAACCATTCCAACTGTAAAGAAAAGAAACTATTACACTTTGAAAAATAAATCATAATTAAAAATGATATTTAGTTAGGATAAGATAATAAAAACCAACAAAAATATATATTTTCCTCTTAAAAGATATGTAAATACATATCCATTTATTAGTGTCTCCTATTTTTTAAAGTAGAAAATATTCTTGCTGCAAATTATTCATGTTGTGAATAACGACAAGGTTCAATTTTAATAAATACTTTAATATGTGAGACAAAAAACCGTATCAACTAAAATAAATGGTCTTCGGCAATAATAATTAATAAGCAGAAAATATATTAGAATAAGGAAAAAATGGCAAAAAGTTTGTTTACCAAGTTTGATCAAAAGATCTACTTTGAAGGAGAGAGGAGCTCTTCAATTCACTATACTCGAAAAGTTATTATAAGAGATTACAGATGAGTTTCAAGAAAATAGTCTTCGGCCTTTGGAGTTCCCAAGAACAACCCTAAAGAAGCCCAAGAACAAATCTCTATTTTCCCTCCCAAGTATTTCCCGACCTCTCCAACTCTTAATAGTATTTCTCAATCCATTAATTATTAAAATAAAATACTATAAACATCTTATAATATATTTATATTAATTTAGACTATTTTTAAATTAATATATATCCAATATTCTAACAAATAACGGATCCGCAAATCGAATCGGTCAAACTCGAAATCCGTGAACCCTCTAAATTGGACATTCTTGCTATTTCCGGCTTCCTGATATTCGACAATCTTGAAATATATTTTCTTTCTCTTCATCAACAAAGGTTTTAAGGCAAACTTTAATAATCTTCACCTTAACTTTAAACCGTGGTGATGCCAATTTAACCATCAACTACATTGTTGCTATCTACCATATTGAAACTCTAATCAATAATCTTGATCAAATTCAAGGCACTCTTTGGTCAGCATCCTGATTTCGATTAACTATAACAACTGGTGGGCGTTCGACTTCCCTAAGCCTCGGTTGCTCAACTACATGGGGCACAAATTGTTGGCCCTAGTTAATCGTGTTTTCCTCAAGGATTATTCCTTCATTTTGAATAGGCCTAGCCACTAGGGGTTGTATGGTTGGTCAAACTTGCGCCAGAGGGGCGCCAAAGGAGTCAGCAATTCGAGTCATCTAATTTGCTAACTGTTGATAATTATGATTCATGTCTTGAACCAAAGAGTTAAATATCGTACCCATTTGTCGGCTAAGCAAATTAACCATATCATGGTTACTTTCATCCATTTGCTATCTCAACACAGTTATAGAATTTATTGTGAAAGTTGGCATTGCTTGGTAAGAGAATCTCATTCCCAAGGATTAGGTGTTTCAACCAATATTGTTTATGGCCGATCACGATCCCTGTAATGGCGAATATGTAGTCGCCGCATTGTCAGCAAATATCGACGCATTTCTATACAAACCTGTCATTGCTGATGTTGGCATACCATAAGGTTGTTCACGACCATTCATGTGCATTGTGAAACTTGACATATAGGGCTTAAAATCACTAACCACGGTCGGTTTAGGAGTCACAGGGTGACTCTGTGTTGTTGATGGGGAGAATTTCTCCCTCATTTTGTGCAGTTGATGGTATGGTCGTCGTGCTGGCTGTGGAGGCAATTGCTTTAGTCGAACTTGCAGCGACTGTGCCTTCCCATGTAGTATTAGAAGTTTGTTCTCCATTGTTGTTGTTTCTTGAATTCACCAATCTAGTATATCTTCTTTTCGTTCTACTAGTGTAATCCTTGGAAATCCTACCACTCCTCAATCTCATGCGCACTAAGACTCAGAAGTTTCATGAATGGAGAACTTATATGCAAATTTTTGAAAGCAAAACTGAAACTTTCGCACTATGGATCCCACTTTGCGTGCCAATTTGTTTACTTAAGAATTCTGTAAACAAATGCATGTTTTAATTTACTTAAGAGTTAAAATCGAAAAGATATCGGATATACCGTGCAAAAATTTATAGGTTTGAAAACTTTTGACACTAAAGCCGAAACTATAAAAAGATAGTAAAATGGAACTTTAAATACAGTAAAGTAACTTGAATGCAATAAATGAGTGAAAAATAAAGAACTTAATTCATTAGATGGAACGCAAACTTATACATTGTTAGATCTCTCGTTTCTCTCAACACAGAACCTTTAAAACTATAAGCAAGCATTGCTTATATACTAGTTCTAATTTAACCGTCTACAACGGTCGACTTAGCTAACTTTGTCACGTTCCCAAATCCATGCAAGCTTATTTATGTAACCTTTACACGTGTAAAAAAAGTCTGATCTTATCCACTATAGCCTTATTCGACTATACGCAATTATTTTGTCACTTGGAAACCTCAAACATTCTCTCAGTTAAAAACTTATATCTTTTGATCTTTATAGTACTAAGAGTTCGACCAAAATCATTTTCTCCATTTGACGGGACAAATTACAAAAATGGCCGTGACTGGCCATTTTGATTTGAAGATCGACTTATTTCTTAAAATCGATTCTAATATCCAAACTCTGAAACCTTGTGTTGAAAAGAAGAGATAACAGTAGTATATGATTTTTAGATTGTTTCGGTTTTCATTTGTCCTTCATTAGGATATTTCTTTGTTTTTTGGGGTTTTTATATTGTTGAATGATTTATAAATGATTATAAAATATCTAGCTATAATCTGAACTTGTGTTGTTTCATCATATTAGAAATCTTTGAACGATGCTAATTTTTTCACATGTCTCTAATCATGGAGGATTTAGAATACAATAGTATTTTAGGTTGGAAATTTTGATATGATGTTAACTTGGAGTTGGAATTGAAATGATTTATAGACATTAAATAGGCAATAAATGAGCACAAGTAAGAACTAATATGGAGATGAATTTGAAAGGATTCATTTTAGTTTTACATAAGAGGAAATATAAATATTAGTAGTGTATATATATTCCAACTTGGACAAGTGGGTTGGGCCCCAAGGGATACCCCAATTTTGTAAAGAAGTGAGGACAAATCCATATGCCATCAAGACACACACGTGTGTGCCGCCGTAGTCGTCCGGTCAGCTCGACTCGGTCCAGTCCGAGCTAGATGAGTTAATTTTTTTGGAACCTGAATTAGTGAAAATTAATTATCATTAATTAATTAATTACTTCGTTGGAAATTAAATAATAATATTTAATAGTAGAAAATTAATTAATATTTAATATTAATTAATTAAGAAATGGTGACGTGTCCTACTCAGACCAAGTTTTAACCTAATTTTTTACTAGTTTGCTTGTCCACCAAGAGTCATATGTGTGACTTGCTGACCAAGTAAAAAACAACTAGTTTTGACTGGGCCAGTTCCACTCTCCCATGATTTTCTCCCACATTTTTACTCCACTCAGTTAGATCCTTTGCCTATAAATAGAGTTCTTCAGTTCATTTGCAACTCAATCCAGAATTCACATTCGAATTCTCTCTTCTCTCTCCCTACTCTACTTCATCTAAATATTTTCTTTTTCTGTTTTTGAATGGATTAATTCCAGATACTACAAGTGGTTTTTATACCATCTGAAGGTGTATCTTTTTGAACGATCCATCAAAATACAAGTGATAATCGTATTTTTGAGCGGGCTATTTTATCATGGAGGCATCGTGGTTATTAAGAGTCGTTTTGCATAATTTTGGCAGTACCACAAAACGTCTTAAAGAAAGCGTATTGTTCCGCGACTTAGCCGATAACTTCCTACGTGGCAATCTTTTCAAAAACCAAAACAACAATTTTAAGACGTTTTCTGTAACTGCCATGTCTACTGAGGAAATTATCGGTAATACTGCGGCCGCTACTGTGAATGACAAACCATTTAAGTTTGAGGGATCTAATTTCAAATGTTGGCAAGCTAAGATGAAATTTTCTTAAATTTGAAAAAGGTTTCCCATGTTCTGACTGAGGATATCCTTGTTGCTCCTTCTGGATCAATCGAGTTAACTAATGGTAAGTCAACTGTTGAATCAGACGGGACTTCAAAAGCGTCTGAATTAGACTCTGGTGAAAAAGCTAAAGCCAGAGCAGATAATTTACAGGTCCGGAAATAAATTGCCCTATGGTAAGAGTATGACTACCTATGCAAAAATTACATTCTGAACAGGTTTGGGAAGCTCTGCATAAGAACCATGATATAGAAGAAGCAGGTGCAAAGAAATATGTTATCAGCCCCTACTTAAACTACGAGATGGTGGATGAAAATTCGGTGGAAGCTTAAAGCCGAATTACATAAGGTATGCCCCTCAATGAACAATTTCAAATTGCTGTTATTATTGACAATCTGCCCCCTGGTTAGAAAGATTTCAAAAACGTGCTTCGCCATAAAACAAAAGAGTTTTCAATCGAGAGTTTGATTACTTGCCTCCGAATTGAAGAGGAAGCTCGGAGAAAAGATCAGAAAGATGAAGTCTTAGTTGTTTCTAACAACTAAAGAGATTCGGTGCAATTCTGAAGCCTATAGGCAAACAATTAAAGAATCCGAACTGCAATGTTGTGAGTTGAATTATGAATGGGAATCCCTTCAGGGCCCTGTCTGCTATATTTTCTAGGCAGCAACCACCACCTCAAAGAAATGACGCTCTGGTTTTCACTTGCTACAATTGTGGGAAACCGGGTCATATGGCAAAAAAATGAAAGAGCAGGCCTAAACCTGTTGCTGGCTCAAATGCTCAAGTTAACATGACTAATGAGCCATTCGTTTCTATGATCACTGAAGTCAACATGGTTGATGGAGGTTTAGGGTTGGCGGATAGACACTGGCGCCTCTTGTCATTCTGCTACGATCATGATATGTTCAAGACATACACTAATACTGAAGATAAGAAAGTGTTGTTGGGAGATGCTCACACCACTAATGTTGCTGGAATTGGAGATGTTGAGCTAAAATTCACCTCAGCAAAGACTTTGATCTTGAAGGACGTCATGCACGTTCCCGAAATTAGGAAGAATCTTGTTTCTGGTTTTCTTTTAAATAATGCAGGGTATAGTTAAACTACAGGGGCAGATTTGTATATCTTTGTGTGATTTGAATATTTGGCATGTTAGACTTTGTCACGTTAATAAGCGAGTTATTTCTAATGCAAGCAACTTAGGCATAATCCCTAAATTAAATGTCAATGATTCAAATAAATGTGAATATTGTAGTCAAGCTAATATAACTAAGACTTCACATAAATCGATTATTAAAGAGTCGTATCCCCTAGATCTCATACACTCTGATATATGTGAATTAGATGGAACTCTAATTAGAAATAGTAAATGTTATTTTATCCCTTTTATTGACAATTGCTCTTATTATACTTATGTATACTTAATGAAGAATAAAAGTGAAGCGCTTGACATGTTTAAGATGTATATAACTGAAGTTGAGAATCAATTTAGTAAGAAGACTAAGAGACTCCGTAGTGATAGGGGGACTGAATACGATTCTGGGTTATTCAATGATTTTTATATTAAACATAGAATTATACATGAAACCACGACTCCATACTCTCCTGAAATGAATGATAAAGCAGAAAGAAAGAATAGAACTCTTACTGAACTTGTTGTTGCAATTATGATGAATTTTGGTGCTGCATCTCACTGGTGGAGGAAATTTTATTGATTGTTTGTTATGTCCTAAAAAGAATTCCCAAGTCAAAATGTAAGATCTCACCTTGTGAGATATTAAAGAAAAGACAACCAAACTTGTATTATTTGAGAATTTGGGGCTGTCTGGCTTATGTCAGGATTCCAAATCCGAAACGAGTTAAACTCGCTAGTAAAGCCTATGAATGTGTATTAATTGGGTATGTATCAAACAGTAAAGCTTACAGGTTTTATGACCTAAATGAAAAAGTGATCATAGAATCTAATGATGTTGAATTCTATGAAGACAAATTTCCTTTCAAATCGAGAAATAGTGGGGGCACCCAATCGAGTCACATTCATGTGATAAGAAGTACAGAAAGCAACGACAATATAGAAATCGAACTTCGAAGAAGTAAAAGAGTAAGAATTGCTAAAGACTATGCGCCCGATTATGCAGCTTATAATGTAGAGCAAGATCCAATAAATATTTAAGAAGCACTGTCATCTCTGGATGCAGATTTATGGCAAGAAGCTATCAATGATGAGATAGATTCTCTAAAGCCTAACAAGACCTGACACCTAGTAGACTTGCCTCCTGGTTGGAAACCAATCGGTTGTAAATGTGTTTTGAAAAAGAACCTAAAACCTAATGGAACTATTGATAAATACAAGGCTCGCCTTGTAGCCAAGGGTTTTAGACAAAGAGAAAATATAGATTTCTTCGACACCTTTTCTCCAGTCACTAGAATTACATCCATTATGGTAATTATTTCAATTGCTGCAATTTATAACTTAATAGTACACCAAATGGATGTTAAAACAGCTTTTTTAAACAGTGACTTAGAAGAAGAAATATATATGGAACAACCGGAAGGTTTTGTGATCCATGGACTAGAAAACAAGGTATGTAAGTTATATAAGTCTCTGTATGGACTAAAACAAGCTCCTAAGAAATGGCGTGAAAATTTTGATAACTTAATGATATCGAATGGGTACAAAGTGAATGAAAGTGACAAATGTGTTTAATACAAATCTGAGAATCGCATCTGCACTATCATATGTCTATATGTAGACGATCTACTCATATTTGGATCAAACATTCAGGCCGTTAATGCTATGAAATCATTGTTGTGCAACAACTTTGATATAAAAGACCTCGGAGAAGCGAGTGTGATTCTTGATATCAAGATCACAAGATTTGAACAAGGAATTTCTTTGGATCAATCACATTAAGTGGAAAAGATCTTAAATAAATATAATTACTTTGATTGTAAACCAACAAGCACATCATACGATCCAAGCATGAAAATGTTTAAGAACACTCGTGAAAGTGTTAGACAGACAGAATATGCAAGCATCATTGGCAATCTTAGGTATGTCACTGATTGTACTAGACCGGACATTGCATATATTGTAGGATTGTTGTGCAGGTTTACGAGTAGACCGAGTAATGAGCATTGACAAGCTATTGAGCGAGTCATGTGGTACCTTAAAAAGACAATGAACCTCGGTTTGTATTATCAGATGATTCTAAAGCTACTAGTAGCTATGTATTCAACATAGCTGAAGGAGTTGTATCTTGGAAATCAAAGAAACAGACTATCCTGGCTCAGTCCACAATGGAGTCTGAAATGATAGCATTAGCAAATGCTAGTGAAGAAGCAAGTTGTTTAAGATGCCTGCTAGCTGAGATTCCCTTATAAGAAAAACTTATGCCAGCTGTGTTGATCCACTGCGATAGTACCGCGACTATTCCAAAAATCGAGAACCATTATTATAATTGTAAAAGACGTCAAATTAGAAGAAAGCACAGCACTGTTAGAGACTGTATCTCTAAAGGAGTTGTAAGAGTTGATCATGTACGCACTGATAAAAATTTAGCGGATCCTTTGGCGAAAGGATTAGCTAGAGAGAAAGTTTATAATACATCATATAAGATGGGACTAAGGCCTATAGGAATATGAGTTTCTCATGATGGTAACCCGACCTAAATGACTGGAGATCCTAAGAAATAGGTTCAATGGGTAATAACAAGTTGTGAGTAATATGAGGCGATCATGCTAGAGTGAATAAGAAAAGCATGAATCCTGAAACGATAAGAGGATGAGATAATAGAAACTCTTAATGAGATCATGCTATGTGATTGTGGAACTGAGACCGGTTCCTACAAAATTTCGAGGCAGAATTCCTATAGCCTTCACTAAACCGGGACACACGTGTAGGGTCATTAAAAGCACAGACTATTAAGAATACACCTTAAGAAAAGGTTGTGTGAGGCTCTGATGTCTGAGATAGAGTTCAAGACAATAGTGTCACTCTTAACGAATCGAAATCCTACTTGATACGCAAAGGTTCAAGTTGTAGACACCTTTACTTATGCACAATCTTAGAAACGTTTGATGTACTTCTAAAATCACCTTTTAAATTCAAGTGGGAGATTGTTGGAAATATTGGTATGATGTTAACTTGGTGTTGAAATTGGAATGATTTATTGACATCAAATGGGCAATAAATGAGCATAAGTAAGAACTAATATGGAGATGAATTTGAAAGGATTCATTTTAGTCCCACATAGGAGGGAATATAAATATTAGTAGTATATATATTCCAACTTTGACAAGTGGGTTGGGCCCCAAGGGATACTCCAATTTTGTAAAGGAGTGAGTACACACCCATAAGCCATCAACACACGCACGCGCCGCCGCCGTCAGTCTAGCCGGCCGGCTCGCCTCGGCTCGGTTCGGTCCGGTCTAGATGAATTAATTTTTTTGGAACCTGAATTAGTGGAAATTAATTATTATTTAATATTAATTAATTACGAAATGGTGACGTGTCTTACTCAGACCAAGTTTAAACCTAATTTTTGACTGGTTTGCTTGTCCACCAAGAGTCATACGTGTGACTTGCTGACCAAGTAAAAAATGGATAGTTTTGACTGGGTTGGTTCCACTCTCCCATGATTTTCTCCCACGTGTTTACTCCACTCAGTTGGATCATTTGCCTATAAATATAGTTATTCAGTTCTTTTGGAACTCACACCATAATTCACATTTGAATTCTCTCTTCTCTCTCCATACTCTGCTTCATATAAATATTTTCTTTTTCTGTTTTCGACTGGATTAATTCCAGATACTACGACTTATTGTTATATCATTTGAAGGTGTATCTTTTCGAACGATCCATCATAGTGCAAGTGGTAATCATATTTTTTGAACGGACTGTTTTATCATGGAGGCGTCGTAGTTATTAAGAGCTGTTTTGCATAATTTTGGCAGTACCGCGAAACTTCTTAAAGGAAGCGTATTGTTCCGCGACGCAGCCGATAACTTCTTCCGTAACAATCTTTTCAAAAACCAAAACAACATTTTATGTTCTTGAAAATTGTATCTAGCTAGGACTGCTGTATATTAACGTATTTTGAAAATTAATCTCCATTATTTATTTTAAAATGTAATGGTTCAGATTTATTCTCATATTCTCACATAAAAATGTCATTCTCATATGATATATGATATGTCATATATATATATATATATATATATATATATATATATATATATATATATATATATATATATATATATATATATATATATATATATATATATATATTTTGCATGGGATGTCTTGCACTTAAAGATAATGTGAGGCCTTACCTGTGTACACAAATAAAAGCATAATAGAACGAGGCGTAATGACCCATCCTGCAAGAACATACACTACACGTGATAAAAAAAAAAAAAAGGAGTGAGCATAAAAAAGACAAACTAGATTGAATATCTCTAACACTTAAGTAGGGTATTTATAGAAACTGAATTTTAAGTAACAGAAAAATCAAATAATCCAAAATAAAAAATGGAGTAACAAAATTACACAGTTGCAATTCACGCGAGATAATAATTGTCTTATATCCCCAAATTGCAAACTAAATGTCCCTTTATCTAGTTTAGTGATTATGTCCAAAAATTGCATCTATATTTGCAGTGCATTTCAAATTACTATAGTTGATAATAAATAAATTTATAATTTTAAAAACTAAATAAATAAATAAATAAATAAAATATTTTTAAAGAAATATAATTATATTAAAATATAGGTGTCATCAAACTCCTGTTTGTATATTTGAGAAAACTCACGCATGGTGGGTTCCAAAATCAAATGTTAGGAAAAAAGAAAATGGTGGGGTATTTTTGAGCAACTTACTGACTCGATGACAGATAACATGGCTATTCTCATCGAGGTGTGAAAACCATCCATGTTTACAAAGACTGTTGAGCCAAGAAAGTTCAAATCCATAAAGCATCATACGGCGGAAGTCCGTGCAAGAAGTGTTGTTGTTGTTTCCATCTTGTAAATCCCAAGATGTGACATACTTAAACTCTATACGACATCCGTCTCCCAGCCCCAATTCTGAAATAGATTTGCTATAAGCACCAACATAGAAAGGATTCCCATACTGTGAGTATGAACTAATATTCATACAGTTACCAACATACGAATATTCCATCCGATGATTTGGACAGCTCACAAATAATATTGATTTAGCCAATGTATAATAACTCCCATTTTTGTATTGATAATAATCAAGGTAGGGAAAGGTGTAACTGAGGTTATAGAGTCCTAATGAATAATCAGGAGGGAGAGAATAATTAGAGTAAACAAGATTGAAATCCAACAGTCGGATAGTGAAGTTGTTGTAATTAATTGATTGTACATAGTATCTTCCATATGATCCATTGTACAAAATCAATTGGTTGTTGTCTTCACATGATAGGTTGTATCTCGTGTCACCGCAGTTTTCTGGACTGTCTTTCAATCGGAAAGGAGAGCTGATGTTATGGACACCGCACCTTCGAGAACACAACTGTTGTTGTTCATCACTGCCATAAGATTTGTTGTGAGGAAATATGAGTATTAGTAACACTGCCACCATAACAAGGGTTATGGATGATGCCATTTTTGGTTTTCTGATAGCAAATAGAAAACACTCACAATTTTGTAATGGACGAGAAGCATACATATAAATTTTAAAAAAAAATTGAATTCTTATCTACCCAACCCAAGAAGTTAGGTAGAATTACATTCAGTGTAAAATGTCTTAGAAACAACAAATAATTGTATTATTTAATAAATAAATAAATATATTAAAATTAAATTGTATCTTGTGATCTCAACTTTTTTTGAGATGGATAGAGAAATTATCCCTTTCTAAAAAACAGCTAGCATTTGGCACGGTATAAGATTTACTTTTCAAAGTCTTGTTTCGCATGAATGTTGATTGACTATTGGAACAAATAGGTGTTACTAGCACCACATATGTTGGAATATCATCAAATCAATATATACACTTGACCTAAGCTCTTATGTCATTATAATTAGAGATAAGGGAATTATTGAGATTTTCTGTTTTAAAAGTAAAATTAAACTAAATTAATATGGTTTAGATTGATTCCGCTGATTTAGTTTTTTTACAAAAACCTTATTGAAGCATACATATAGAGGTCAATATAATAATTATGTTTAATAATTTATATATTTTCATAAAATAAGTTTTTAATTGTCAAAATATATTTATAACTTGATAAATAAATATGAATTGTATCTTATAAGCAAGTGCGTGTATGTACTCCTTTTTTTTATTTTAATTTTATACATATCAACATCAACAAATTTAAAATGAAATTTAAAATAAATATATAATAATCTCATTTCAAATAAAAGCAATAAAATTTATAAATAAATAATATTTTGTTTTTTTTGTTGATGCATAAATTAAAATAAATATCAAACAAAGAATATAATAAAATATACATGAAGGTTCCTCAAGGAATTAATCCACCAAAGTCAGGCCAAGCTTGTAGACTGACCAAATCACTTTATGGCCTGAAACAGGCTAGCAGGAAATGGTTTGACAAGCTTACTTGCTTTCTTCTGGACTATGGTTTCATCCAAGCACATGCAGATCATACTCTCTTCATCAAGTCCACAACTGATTCTTTCTTGGCCCTACTGGTATATGTTGATGACATAATACTAGGTGGACCAAACATGACAGAATTTGATTCACTCAAGAAGGCTATGAATTTAAAATTCTGCATTAAAAATCTGGGAGAGTTGAAATTCTTCCTAGGGTAAGAAGTGGCACACTCTAAAAAAGGTATTTCCAATCGTCAGAGGAAATATTGCCTTGAATTTCTTTGGACTTCAAGCATAAGCAACTATAAATTTGCAAGCATCCCTCTTGATTCAGCCATCAAGTTCATGAGTGATGATAGCTCTCCATTGGAAGATGTTGGACCATATAGAAGACTTATAGGTAAACTCATCTCCTTAACTAATACCAGACCTGATATTGCTCATGTTATATATACAGCAGTTAAGTCATTACATGTTTGCACCTAATGTCAATCATTACAAAGAAACCTTGAGTTTTGAGGTGTCTAAAAAATACACCTATTTGTGGACTCATTTTTCCTCGAAATTCAGCACTTCAAGTGCAAGGATTCAGTGACGCTCACCGGGGAGGCTGCCATGATACTAGGAGATTCGTCTCTAGATATTGCTTCTTCCTTGGACATTCACTCATTTCGTGGAAGTCTAAGAAACAAAACAATATGTCTCATGCTCTTCTGTTGAGGCTGAATACAGGGCCCTTGCTGCAGCAACCAGAGAATTAAAATGGATCAGCTTTCTTTTATGCGATCTTAGTCAATAATGCACTAGACAAGTTGTGCTCTATTGTGATAGTCAAAGCGCGGTGCACATAAATGCCAATCCTATGTTCCATGAGAGAACGGGGCATTTTGGTATTTGCTACATTGTGAGGTTGAAAGTACAAGAAGGATTGATGAGATTGCTTCTTGTTGCTTCTGCTTTGCAAGTTGCACATGTCTTCACCAAAGCTTCTAATCCTAGACATTTCCATGCCATCATCATCAAGCTTGGATTGGTGAATATCTTACACCCACCAGCTTGTGGAGGGCTAACAAGAATAGAAGAGAATGCATACATGCGTTAATGCATGTTGTGTTGTTACTTTCTTCTGAAGCTTCTTAGTTTTTTCCATGCACATGTGTTAGGGTTTAGTTATTTTAGTTATTTTTTTATAACTACCTAATGGTATGCGATGATGTATATATAACTTGTAATTCACTTTGCCAATCTAATGAAAATCGATGTATTTCATTCACTCCTTCATTTCAATTCAATTTTCTAATAATAACAGTATTACAATATTATAATCTAAATTATTCTTTAAAAAGAGTGAATCAGAATTCACAAATATTACAGGAATAAAGCATATTGTTGTGAATCTTGTTGTTAATGAGACAAAGAAAAGTAGCAACCAAAATAAATGGTCTACAATAATAATAATTCGTACACAAATAATATAACAGAATAAGGTAAGAAAAAGACGAAGTTTTATTCATCCAATTCGATCAAACGATCTACTCTAGGGGAGAGAGCAGCTCTCCAATTCACTATACTCAGAAAGTTGTTACAAGAGATTACAAATGAGTTACAAGAAAATAGCTTTCACAGCTCCCAAAGAACAAACCCTATTTTCTAATCAAGTGTTTCTCAACCTCTCCAACTCTCAATTTAAGAATCACTCAAACTCAAAGTGTTTAGAAGTATTTCTTAATCCCCTTAGACAACTCCAAAGGTTTTCCAAAAACTTTTGTCTTTCTAAGTTTTCCCTTGGAATTCCCTAAACCCTTATTCTCCCTTGTTGTTATAAGCTCTAAGATTGTCACACTGTAATAATAGAAGAGATACATATTTATAATAGCCAAAATCCAACAAATCCCAAAACACATCTCCTTAATTGTTAGAGTTAAAAGATTATAATCTTATAATATCTGTTAAATATTATGAATATCTTATAATGTCTAGAGTATTATAAATAAATATCTTATAATATCTTTTAGAATATCATAAATATATATCTTAGAATATTATAAATATCTTATAATATCTTTTTATATTAATTTATATGATCTCCAAATTAATATAAAATATTCTAACATTAATGAATGGATCAATGAACCGAACCGACCGAACCCGATACTCGTAACTCGTCCGAACTAGATTACTTTTCGACTTTCTGATTTCAGACAATCTCAAAATATAATTTATTTCTCTTTATCAACAAAGGCTTTAAGGCATACTTCAACACATATTATTAACCCTTATTTTAAATACTTAATTTAGATATAGTAATCAATAGGGTGGCAAACGAGCATGTCCGCCCCGCAAAAGTCTGCAAGAAAATAGGGCAGGGCGGGACGGTCTTAATTGAGGGCGGGGACCTAAAACTTTGGTCCGTCCCACAAAAAAGTGAGGGCGGGGCGGGTTAAGCCCATGAGCACTGCATTTTTTAAGCCTAAAAATACAAAATTTATGTTAATACACGTGTCCGCAAAAGCCCGCATAATAAATGGGGCGGAACAGAACGGTCATATTAGAGGGTGAGGGCCTGATCCGCTGTCGCGCGCGGATCAAAAACGAGTAGTTTTGAAAAAAACCGTAGATAGCGACAAGTGACTCGAATATCGTCTCTCAAGGATTCTTATTCTTATTAACTAATTACTGAAACGATTAATGGGGATTTTGGTTGGTTTAGAATCGAATTGACAAAAGTCAAAATAAGTGATTATTGAAATAAGCTGTTATGAAATAAGTGATTATAACAGGTTAATCTACCGGTTCTACTTCCAACTTATCATTGATTATTACAATTTCAATTCCCTAAGCGGTACCAATTCCTATTCGATTGCAATTTTGATGAAACAAGCGTCGACAATACTACACGAGTTATGTTCCTAATCACCGAATTAAGCAAACGGTTCACCGAATTAAGCAAACGGTTATCGATAGCGCGAATTAACGAATAAGCTAAGTTTAAACGCGATTAAAGTAAGGAACATGCATCAATCGAATTAAATCCAATATATTCTATAAGAACGAATTAAGCAAACGAAATCATATAACAAATTGGAAAGGAACTGAATTAAATTGAAAGTAATAATAACCTCAAAGTTTTGTGGAATTCGAATTCGGCAGATTAGCCCTTCGGATTAGTTCTCCATTACAGGATCGTCAAAAGCTTGGAAATTTTCGTGAATGGAAGATGGTTGCTACTGTACCTCGGCTGCTAACCTAAGGGACAATAGCACAACCCGTTTTACAATCCAGCTGGGTCAAACAGACGACCCAGGCCCAAAACTAATTGACCCGAAACTTAACTATAACTAGTGCTGCAACTTCAACGAATTTTCTGGCTCTTCTACAGTCCGATTCTGACTTCGACTCCAACATAAGAATTGTAGCTCTTTCTCTTAGCTTTCCGTCGATTATTAGAACGCCTCAATCGGACTTCTGAAACTCCAGTTATGACCGTTTCCGTGCAGACTGTTAAAGCTGAAAATTAAATACGAAAATCAAATAACAATAAAAATAAATTAAAATATAAAAACATTATAAAATACAAAAATAAGACAAGCAAACCATGGAAATGTATAAGTACAACCGTAGAGGAATGTGCATCAAAATGCACTGATCAAATTCCCCCACACTTGAACTTTTGCACTCCGAGCAAAATGAAAAACAAAACAAAGAAAGCACAAATACATCAACAGTTATTCATCCTAGGCTACAAATCTTCTTTGGGTAAGTTTGCATCGACAGGTACTAATCTTGCACACTAAGGATATCGTAAGAACACTAACCACAGATATGCAGACATAAGCCTCCTAAATACACAAACCAATTCAAATCATATTATTATACCATAGCCTAACTTACTCATCCTTTTTGCTCTTTTTCATTCAGGCGCAATCACATTAAGCCCGTTATCTCCACACAATTATAGCAGGACGACCGGTTAGTGACTATGATCCTTTTGCACGGGGTTCCGGTACTTGCGTGGCATAACCCTTTGCTTACTCAGATGTAGTTGCGGGGGATCGGACTGTAATCCTCCCTACCAAGTTCAGCACCAGAAACCGCTGAACCAACTAACAAAGAGTTTTGAAAACTTTTTTTTTTTTTAAGATTACACAACCGTTGGGTTAAGTGACCGGATGAGGATCACCAAACTTAGAAGGTGTATTACCTTTTTCTTTTCTTTTTTTTCTTTTCGGAACATTCACTTATATTCATCGGCTTCCCTGCGTAAAGTGTGTGAGAGATGGTGCCGACTGCTGAAATAAACTACTCAAGAGCTGTCAGAGAATGAGAATTTAAGGCTAAAACGTAATAAAAAATTCAAATCGATTTCCATATGCAGGAGACGTACGGTGTTAGAACGATACCGATCTTGTGAATTTTTCCCACGTCTCCGCAAACTCGACTCAAATCAGTCTATAGCCTAAAACTTTCAAGAAGATGCATTTTTTTATTGGTTGAAATTAAAACAAAAACAAAACAAAAAAATTGAAAGAAAACAAAACAAATAAATGATTCTCTCCCCCACACTTAAGACATACATTGTCCTCAATGAAAGAACATTAATATAAAATAAGAGTGAGAGAAAGGAAAGAACACACCCGAGTAGTCAAGGAGGATAAGTGATCACATAAGCTGCCTTTCCCAAAGAGAGATCTTCTATATTCTCTTCTTCCAAAGTGGGGCTCTCATGGAGTAGCTTTCGATAATTCTCATCGTCCTTAAAAAGTGGTTTAGCTCCTTCGCCTTTTATTCCAGGATCAAAGAATGTTCTTCTAAAAGTAAAAGTGTCAAATGGGCACGTGAAGGTGCTCTCATCTTTCACAACATCAAGGAACCAAAGGTTATGGGGCTGCCTCGCTACTTTTGCTGCATGTTCAAGTGAGATCCTATGCACACACATGGACGAACTAATATCATAAATGTCATCCAAGGTCCATCCAATTCCTTTGTTATGCTTCTTCAAAACCTGCAAAAACTTACTTTCTTGATCAAAATAAAGTTTAGAAGAAATTATAACCGGAAGTTTTTCATTCATCTCTAAATAAGTAAATTTAAGATTTTGAGGAATTGGTTTCAGCTCCCGGGAAGGTGGTTGTTCAATGGATGGTTTGATCCGGGCAGCCGGGGTGTCGAGAGCTTCATCTACATGAACAACTTCATTTGCAACCTCATCTGTAGTAAGAATATCAACTTGCAAGGCAACCTCAATTTCAGCACAAACAGAGCAAATTTTAGTGTTAGTACAAACATCACAAGAGTAAACATCATCAAAACCAGACAATGATGGAAAATCATCTGCAAACAAATCAGTAAAAGTATTATCAACAGTTTCAGAAGGCAACTCTATTTGAAAAATAGAATGCTCTTCCAAGGATTGTTGGTTTGATCCTTGAGCTTGCTGCATGACATTCACCAAAGTGGCAAGCTGTCCAATTTGTGTTTGTAAAGTTTGAAGAGTAGAATCTATTTGTTGTTGATACTGAAGATTATTTGCAGCCATTTGTTTGATAATATCCTCTAGTGAAGGTTCGGAAGGTGCATAGCACACAACCTGAAATTCATTCAAATGCTTATGCGGATCCTCACCTGCAAAACCATTAAACCTAGGCAACAAATGTGTTAAACCATATTCCAATTCAAAAGGTGCATCAGCCGCAGGATAGTCAATATATAAACCATTATAGTTCACATTAGGGACAGCCAACTGCGTCAAAGTTCTTTGTTCAGTCATGTTATCAACAAACACAGAAATACCAATTATGTCCCAAACAGGCAGAAACAAATAGAAAGAAGGAAAACGATTAAAATAAGTTCAGAAAAATATAAAAACACAAAATTTCATCTAATTAGACAAAATAAGAATTATGGAAATTTTTTTGGATTTTTTCGACTCTATGAAAACAGTAAAAAATTCATTAAAAATAGAAAAACGATGAATTTGGCAATTTTGGGTCGAATTCCCTTACTCTTCTAGAGTAAGGGAGTATTGATCGCACGATTTTTCTACTTCCAGTAGGCAAAAAAGTTTTACAATCGAATACAATTTTTGTAAAAACTGGCTTTTTCGACTCTAAACGCGGACTGACCTAAACCGTGAGGAAACTACGGCCTAAACGCACGAACACTAAACCTAAGACTCTAAAATAAATTAATAATAACAAGAATCCCCGGCAACGGCGCCAATTTGATCCGCTGTCGCGCGCGGATCAAAAACGAGTAGTTTTGAAAAAAACCGTAGATAGCGACAAGTGACTCGAATATCGTCTCTCAAGGATTCTTATTCTTATTAACTAATTACTGAAACGATTAATGGGGGTTTTGGTTGGTTTAGAATCGAATTGACAAAAGTCAAAATAAGTGATTATTGAAATAAGCTGTTATGAAATAAGTGATTATAACAGGTTAATCTACCGGTTCTACTTCCAACTTATCATTGATTATTACAATTTCAATTCCCTAAGCGGTACCAATTCCTATTCGATTGCAATTTTGATGAAACAAGCGTCGACAATACTACACGAGTTATGTTCCTAATCACCGAATTAAGCAAACGGTTCACCGAATTAAGCAAACGGTTATCGATAGCGCGAATTAACGAATAAGCTAAGTTTAAACGCGATTAAAGTAAGGAACATGCATCAATCGAATTAAATCCAATATATTCTATAAGAACGAATTAAGCAAACGAAATCATATAACAAATTGGAAAGGAACTGAATTAAATTGAAAGTAATAATAACCTCAAAGTTTTGTGGAATTCGAATTCGGCAGATTAGCCCTTCGGATTAGTTCTCCATTACAGGATCGTCAAAAGCTTGGAAAATTTCGTGAATGGAAGATGGTTGCTACTGTACCTCGGCTGCTAACCTAAGGGACAATAGCACAACCCGTTTTACAATCCAGCTGGGTCAAACAGACGACCCAGGCCCAAAACTAATTGACCCGAAACTTAACTATAACTAGTGCTGCAACTTCAACGAATTTTCTGGCTCTTCTACAGTCCGATTCTGACTTCGACTCCAACATAAGAATTGTAGCTCTTTCTCTTAGCTTTCCGTCGATTATTAGAACGCCTCAATCGGACTCCTGGAACTCCAGTTATGACCGTTTCCGTGCAGACTGTTAAAGCTGAAAATTAAATACGAAAATCAAATAACAATAAAAATAAATTAAAATATAAAAACATTATAAAATACAAAAATAAGACAAGCAAACCATGGAAATGTATAAGTACAACCGTAGAGGAATGTGCATCAAAATGCACTGATCAGGGCCTAAAACTTTAGCTCGCCCCGCACAAAAGTGCGTCTAAAACGGACATGCCCAACGGGCCGGACCCGCTAGTAATTAGTAGTACCGTGAAGTTCACTTCTTAGCAGTGTTTTAAAAACCGGACCGGTCATCGAACCGGTGAGAGTACTGGGTCACTGGTTTATCGGTCGAACCACTGGGTCACTGGTCGAACCGCACGACCAAACCGGATTAAACCGGATAACTCGGTTGAATAGACCTGTCATTATATAGGTATAAAACCGGTCGAACCGGATGATTCAGTCTCTAAAAAAATATAACTAGCTTTTAAATTTTTTAAAAATATCATATCATAAATTCACAATTTCATAACTTAAATTCAAATTTTAAACAAATGTATCACACATAACAAAATAGTAAAAAATTACAAAGTCTAATTGCAAACAAAGTCTAATTACAACATAATCTAATTAATAGTTTATAACAAAATAACTCCAAATTTAATTCAAAATAGGATCCTCCTAAAAAGAAAATCAAATAAAATTCAATATGTTTATGCTATTTAAGAAAATTTATTAGCAAAGATAACAAATAGACAATAAAGTTTTTAATTTGTCACTAACGAAAAAAAACTATGTGAGAATGCTATTTAAGTAATACACTACTAAATATATTTAAAAAAAATTAAAAAAAAAAGTTTAAAAGAAATGTTAAAAAAAAAAAACAATTAAACCGCCGGTTTTCCGGTTTTTCCGGTTTTCCCGGTTTTCACCGGTTTCCACCGGTTTGATGGCATACCCGATCTGACTATTGAACCAGACCGGTTACCTGGCCGGTTCCCGGTCCGACCGGCCGGTCCGATCCGGTTTTTAAAACACTGCTTCTTAGAGGCGACGTAAGTGGTATTTGAACTTTGAAGCATGTACTCATTTTCAAAGTGGACCACTAAACTTTGTCATATCTACACCATAATAGTTCTTTCCAATTTACAACAAAGACAAACGCAGTGTCGCGGAAGCTACCTAGTTGACTTGTGAGGTTGACTTCAAATAACGTCTATCCTTCCTTTTCTAATTATTAATTTTCACTGCAAACATTAGTAATATATTAAGATTTATTAAGAAGCTATAGATTCAAAGTGAGTTTGAAATACAAACAGAATACTACTACTGCTCAAGAATCAAGACAATGAACAGTTGTTATTATGTTATGGGATTGTTGTTGTTCATTATTTCCTTTCTTGTTGGAACAACAACATCCACTGCAACTAACTGTTCAGAAAATCCCTCATGCGGAAATCTTGTTATCAGATTCCCTTTCAGAATCAAAAACCAACAACCACTTTCCTGTGGCTACCCTGGCTTTGATTTAACTTGTTCATCAAACCAAACCATGATTCAACTTCCTCATAAATTGAAACTCAAAGTCGATTTCATTGACTACAAGCGCCAAACAATTCAACTTTCCGATCCACAAACTTGTCTTTACAAACACATCCACAGCCTCAATCTTTCATCTTCTCATTTCAACTACTTGAAACGTGACTATGATGATTTTCAGGACTATTACTTTTTCAATTGTTCACCTTTGATTAGAAATGAGTTAGAATCCTACTTGGTTTCATGTCTAAGCACTTCAACCTCTCAAACATATGCTATCCCTTCTGATAGTCTCATTGATTACCTTCCCCTCTCTTTTTGCACCAAAATGTATAATGTTTCATTCAAACGTTCGGATTATGTTCGTTTGATGTGGTCTCGGCCTGATTGTAAACACTGTGAATCAAAAGGAAATATATGTGGCTGGAATAATGCTACACACTCCAAGGAATATGCTTGTTTCCCCAAAGGTAATTTAATTTGCCTGTTGTATTTGTTTTGAGGTAATCGTGTCTAAATAGATAAACTCAGTTTTGCTAGTATGGTTTTGCAGATTCATCAACGGCTTTACTCACCACAGGGTCAATTCTTGGATCGTTGTTTTTCATCTTGTTGACTGGTGCAGTTTACCATATTTATGACATTTACATACTAAAGAAAGCAAAACAAGCGATTATAGAAAGGTTTTTGGAAGACTATAGAGCTCTTAAGCCTACAAGATACTCTTATGTAGAAATTAAGAGAATCACAAATAACTTTGGAGACAAGTTAGGAGAAGGAGCCTATGGAAGTGTCTATAAAGGAAGCATTTCAAAAGAGATTAGTGTTGCTGTGAAAATACTAAACTTTTCTCAAGGAAATGGGCAGGATTTTCTCAATGAAGTTGGTACAATGGGTAGAATTCACCATGTTAATATTGCTCGATTGATAGGTTTTTGCGCCGATGGGTTTAAAAGAGCGCTTGTGTATGAATTTTTGCCAAATGGTTCATTGCAAAAGTTCATAAATTCACCAGACAATAAGAAAAACTTTCTTGGTTGGAAAAAGATGCATGAAATTGCTTTAGGAATAGCTAAAGGAATTGAGTATCTTCATCAAGGGTGTGATCAACGGATCCTCCATTTCGATATCAAACCACAAAACGTGTTACTTGACCATAACTTCATTCCAAAAATATCTGATTTTGGTCTAGCTAAGTTGTGTTCTAGAGATCAGAGCATAGTATCGATGACTACGGCTAGAGGAACTTTGGGCTACATTGCTCCCGAAGTTTTTTCAAGAAACTTTGGAAATGTGTCTTACAAATCAGATGTTTATAGTTATGGAATGATGTTGCTTGAAACAATAGGAGGAAAGAAGATCACGGAGGATTTAGAGAAAAACACTAGTCATGTTCACTATCCGGAATGGATTCATAATCTTTTAGATGATCAAGAGGAAATGAGAATTCATGTTGATGACGAAGAGGATGAAAAAACTGCAAGAAAAATGGCCATTGTAGGACTTTGGTGCATTCAATGGCATGCTATGGATCGACCATCAATGCAAATGGTGGTTCAAATGTTGGAGGGAGAGGAAGACAAAACTCCAATACCTCCCAATCCTTTTGCTTCTCAATCTAGACGAACTGGGAGAAATGGTTCAATTGCAATTACCAGACAACTAACACAAGATTTAGATGTAATTGAAGAGTTAGAATGAGCTGCAATTATGAAATGTGTTACTTTATCTTTACTTTCTTTTGTTCCATTTATGTCTTCAAATTGACTTTAGTATTTAAATAAATAGAATAATCCCACTCTTTATATAGGTATTTGATAAATATTGTGGTGTATTGAACAACCCGCTATTTCTATAGGATTTTGGAGAGAAATATATAGTGTATTGGACAAACTAAACATTGCAAAACAATTACTAAAGATTTGTAAATAATTAATAACTCTTGGACTGAAATCGGCATGCTTCTTCTCATGCAGAAATTCCTACACTGCATGGAACCAAACCTCGTGTAGGAGATTGACAAAACTATGTATAAATCACCATATTGTATGCATCTATATTATGCACTGACAACCGAACTCAAAAACATCTTTTGCAATTGCTACTCATTAATGTTAAAGTAATTACATTCACTGGTATCATCACTAAAACAATGGAGTACCAATGTAAAAGAATAACAAATGTACTCCGATACAGACTTACAACTAACAATGGGCCCCCTCAATACAAGGGAAAACAAAAAACAAAATACAAAGCCTCAATGTCGAAGTTGAATTTGCTAATGTACACAAAATCTGTTGCTACAGCCTTAAACCCGCGGTGAACAATCTTCAGGTAATTTACATGCAGGGTGTGGTAGGATGTTAGTTCTTTCATAGCTTGTCAGATACATCAGCTGCTAATTCAATCTTCCATATATTAAAGAAAGCTCAGTCAACACTCTTGCAATTGCACAATTTTTACTCTGTTCTCAACTTGCATCATGTGAAAAAAAGATGCCACTTGCTTGAAATCCAGTCACAAGAAATAACCAGGACTACAAAACCTCTAACAAAATCTTGTTAACCTCCAAATTCTGGATGCCCCTCTCATCATATGGAAAGGGGGGAAATGTGGCGAGGCACATTCTTAAAATGCAGCAAGGCACATTCTTAAAGTCAAAGGAAACAGAAACACCCATAAAATTTTGTCAGTAGATCAAGTTGCTGATAAAGATTTAGAATCAACGGTTCTATTTGCGTGGCACATGCAATCTGGGCATGGAAAGCTATATATGGAGTCACTAGGCCTTTTGAGCTCAACTCCCTTGGAGTCACTGTGTGACCTCATGCTCAGCAATTGACGCTTGAGACTTCTCCATCTGTAAAGTAGTCAAATTAGAGTCAGATTCTTTCTACAAATAATAAGATAAATCTTACATGCATAATGCTAAAACAACAAGGATCATCATTTTATAACGAGGAGTGCTACAAATAGCATTCTTTTTATACGAGATATTTGGAAGTAAATTCCATTCCGTGCAATCAATGTCTATAATAATAATAATAGTTATATTATACCCGAGAAAACAATTGCCTGGGTATTTGCCTTCTAATTGTATTCATGTCTCAATTATCATCACAAAACTGAACTGAAAGAAATATATACTACAGCACAGACAATACATACCCAATATTGCTACTGTCAAAGAGTAATGCCAACTTCCGCTTATCAGGCTTGATTGTCTTAGAGTGTCCACCATACAAGTATCTCCGGTGGCCCAGTAGAAAATGAGGGAAGTTACCGCCCTGTGTTGTGACAAACACCTCGCTATGAAGACAAACTGTGTAGTCTATAGCAGCCATCCTGGAAGAATAATTCTAGAAGAAACTCAAGTTAAAATTACAGTACGCAATCTTTCAAGAGCATAATAAAGTGGGATAGAATACTAATATATACCTTAAATGGGGCAAGTTCCTCCTCAGATGCTAAAGTTTCCTTGGTGTGCAAATTAGGAAACATTTCCCTTAGAGGGGCCATTGTTATCTCGGCATTATATATTTTTCCAGATGCCAAATAGATGGAGGTGTTCTTTGTAAAACCCATTCCCCTAAGCATAAGGCCAACCTGAAGACATATATAAAAACATTGACCATCATATATATAAAGAAACTAATATAAAGTTATAATGTTTTCCGTTTAAAAAATGAGTAGCAGATAAAAAGTCTTGAAGCTCTTAGAATTTGGATTGAACCCATAAAACTAACTTGTAAGGTGATTCTTTAAGCCATGTCACATCCAAGTCTGATTGTCAACACTCAACAGATCTGAGATAAACCTAACTCAACTCAATAAAAACGACTTGTACAGTGAGAGATACCTCTTAGCCATAAGCATTTTTTTCAAATTATATCACACCCAATGTGGGACTCTCAACAAAAGCAAAACATCACTTTGCAGGAAACATTTGAACCTCTTAGCTATATTAACAAGTTATAAAAATTATTCCCTTTAATTGTATTCCTCTTTGTTAGAATATCGGAAAAATATCTCACCACATCAATATTCTTTCAAAAATATGTTAACACTACCAAGATTATCACTGTAGTTTCCATATTTCTTTACTCTCATTGTTTATTTCCTTATTTTATTGGGATCAAGAGTCTAGTATTAGCATAAACACTTAAGGAATGGTGTTTTCGTGTTGTGTATAATATCCATCAGTCATTTGCATCATATATAATTTTGTTAGTCTAGATACTCCTTTTCTTCCTTCCACGCCCAATAAAACAAAAACTAAACCAATAACCTCAACACACTTCGTACAGACCAAGATAACTGGAAATTTGAGAAGATAATACCTCTAATGGAGTGAGGGGACACTTCCCATTGATCCTGATTGCTCCAGGACGTATAACTCGTCCAGGTTTTGTAAATTTCCCTTTCCAACCTCTTTCTCTTGCTGCAACCATGTCGTCTCTCTCCTGTTTCCCACCATCAAAAACACAACAAGAGAAAGCAACCATATCCTGCACATGAGAAGCAAGTAGAAAGTGATTCAGCAAAGACCAACATGTAATGTCGTCTGTCCGCCTTCATGATTCAGAACAACATTCACATCTAATCAAACCAACCTCTTCAAAACGAAGATGAATGGAGACATATTTACCGCCATTCACTATGCTTTGCTTCCTCATTCTTGCAACCAAAGATTCACTCAGGGACAATATGGGACTGGAAAATCGTAAAGCCTCGTAATTTGCTAAGCATCTGAGACGCTGGACAGCAGGAGGAGCATCAAATGACAATCTATTTGCAAAAGGTGAAATCCGTATAACCCTGTGTGATTGAATAGGAAAATTTGTAAACAGCAAACACAATAGTTTTACTCTTGCCAAATTTAACCCATAAGAGATCACTAAACATTATAACATAAAAATTCATCTGAAAACTAATAGTCTGAATTTCACATACATTGACAAGACATGAATAGTACAATAACTAACTGATAAATTGGCTATCAATTGATATTACATTATTAACAAAGGCCCTTGTGTATTTCCAAATGTATACGGGCATAAGTTGTGCATCATAAAATAAACAAAGCCAATCATGTTCAGTGAAATTTTAAATTAGAATAAAATAATTGTATAATATCTCCTGCAAGACAAAAAAGCAAAAATAAGTGTTGAATTGATAAATATAAGTTAAACGATAATATCCCTCTATTCCATAGCTCTTGAGGTTGTTGAGGCACATAGATTAAAAAGGCATTTAAACTAAAAGTTTCACTATTTTATTATCTAATAGGTCATTAATATCTTTACAGTTTCTGAATTCTCTCTCCAAATAGGGATAGAGTTAAAAAAAAAATATTTAAATACACATTGGAATTTTTAAACATCAATAATTCTGAACTTAAAAAAATTAGAATGTAATAAAACATATAACTTGCAAACAAACACCAGACACCAGACTCTTGGTCCAAACTGTATAACCATTAGAGATCAATGACAATAAGCAATAGCTTCATAAAAGAAGATCGTAACTCACCGTTCTTCAAGTAACTTTGGGAGTACCACGTCTCTGTAATACTGAATGGATGACCATGCCTTGATCCTGAAATTGAAAACATTTGTCATGTTGCTGCCAAATCTTTCCATCATGTGCTCGGGAATCTTATCAACCACCCGTACATCATTTTTCAAGATATTGCCAAAATATTCTTCATCATAAATGTCGCTGAACTTGCTGAAATATTGAAACATTATGAAACAATTTAGTCTTTAACACCTTGACTATTATTGGAACATCTACCAATAAACTTGTCAGTCAATACAAAAAACTTGTCAGTCAATACAACAGCGTAATTTTATAAGAACCATAAAATTTATTAGTGCAGAGCACCCAATACCAGAAATGCAATAGTGGATCATGGAGTGACTGCTAAAGTAGATAGTGGGTGCAATGCCAACATATATTACTAGGCTTCTCTCTTACTGAAAAATCAAATTAAAAGATAGAAAAATAAACATACCTAGGATCCTTCCATATGCTGTGATAATGAAAATTTGGGATCACA
Source organism: Vicia villosa (assembly GCF_029867415.1). Lineage (NCBI taxonomy): Eukaryota > Viridiplantae > Streptophyta > Magnoliopsida > Fabales > Fabaceae > Vicia > Vicia villosa. The sequence continues at coordinate 172,674,819 of NC_081183.1, read as the reverse complement.
AGAGTAGCATTAAGATAGCCAGCCACAGCAACAGCATTGCATATCTATAAGCACCACATTCATTAAATGAAAATGTTGAAAGTAATGCTAAATTTAGCCAACATATAACAAACAAAAAGACCAGACATATAAAGAACACTAACCGATGTCCTTTGCTGATTTAAGCCACCATTAGCCTCTACATAAATGTATCCATTTGATTCAGGAAGGCCTGTGGGATTCATAAGAAATTTACATTATTTAATAGAATACAGGAAATTGTCAGAAGTTCATACATAATTTCCCCCATATAACAGTAAGCAATATACTGCAATAAGATTAATGTCAGGTATTGCAAGAACAATCCAATTCATACGTTAACCAGATATTCAGTACATTCATTTCATCAAATATGATTTTGGTTTTCCATAGGCTCTATTGTCTGCTTTCATTGTATTCAAAATTCAATTATTTATTGGGATTTCATAACATCAATGACAGGGAATACTTTATATGTAAGGTTATTTTGGATACTCTCGACTTTGTTCCTTTGTTCATTTTGCTCTCTATGATACTCCCAGGGTCATTTCGTGCAACTTTTGCTTACAAAATATATACTCCTTCACTGAAAAGAGAAATGTTCCACCTTGATATATCCCTTTGAAAACCAAGGAGGGCCTCCTGTAAGATTAACTCTTTTATTAGTTCTCGTCTTTTCTTGCATTGATCTGCAACAACTTTATTTAATTTTGTTTACCATTTCGGGATAGCATTAGGTGGAGTTATTGGGCCTTTGTGCCCTTAGTTTATTGAGCCTTTTGCCATTCAAAACTGGGCCTTTTGTTTATGACTAGTTTTGCAGATATATGAAAAATTTTGAAACATAGTAAATAACTCTGAATTTCTTTCATTAAAAAAAATTTGAGTACATCTAGAAAAATCATCAATGAAAGTAAAAAAGTACTTAAGACCTACAACATAACTGACACGACTCGGATCCCACGCATCTTGATGAGTAAGATCAAAAGGGGAGTTAACCATCTATAAATATGTTAGATATAGGCATGTTAAGTCATCTAAAGACCGCATAATCACCCAATCATTATCTATCTCCTTTAAACTTTGTATAAAGCATTAAAGTTTAGCAATAAAGGCCTCGCATATCATAAAAGCATACCTTTACATACATTCCATCTAAAAATTTGACAATAAGCTACTATTCTTTTCAGAGTGGGTAATAAGAATTTCCATGATTAAATTGAAAATAAACCACACAATCACATCACATACAAACAAAAATCTAATATATTGCCCCTGAATTAGAGTATTAAGGTTAGTTGTTCAGGTTTTGTTCATAAACCTACTTGTAATGAATATTAGGTAGACTTCCTTAATTCTATTTACACGGAGAAATTTACTCAAAAAGAATATGAATAGGAAACAGTAAGCCCAATGAATGTACAGGTCAAGTATACAACTAAGTTGGTGAAGTTTTATTAAAAGTAACACTAAGATGTACTTATGCATTAGATATTACTACTCTTACAGGTCAAGTATACAACTACATTGGTGAAATCAAACAACTCAAATAAGCATAATGGGAAAAAAGAGAGCAAAATTTTTGATCATACTGTGTATCAACATTACTCAAATTATACCTTCTGAAGATTTGTGTACGCATGGTTTCCATTCACCACCTCTATATGGAATCTTCCATATTGTTGATATCTGAAAGGAATTTAATTGCTTTGGTCACTAGAAATATCCAATAAAAGGTATGAATAAATTGTTGATATCTGACAGAAGTATTGTTAAATTGAAGTAGAAAAAGACACATGGAAAATTCATATGTAGCAACTGATGATAAGCATCAAGAATCATGGTATGAATGATTTCAATGATGATCCCTAACATATGTATGCTAATTAAAATACAGCCCGTATTTTAGGCTCCAGTCCAAAACTTTTGAATTATACAACCAGAAACACTGCAATTATCTTTGTATTAGGTCTATTAGTTGACAGAGTTAGATTAATCCAGGAGTAGCTGTGACTGAGATAGTTAAAGAGGTAGGCTATGTTGTTCATCAATAAAAGGAAAAGTTGAGAGAAAGACTAGCTAGTCTTTTGGGAGAGACTTAGAACCCTACAAAAAAGAGGTGCAAACTCACGAAGACCTGAAGTGCATTATGATCTATAATATGGGAAACTTCTCCCTACTATTTCCAATAAAGTATGAAAGTTACCAAGCTTTTCCTACACACATATATATGAATTACATATTTACATCAATTTCATAGAATCTTATGATTCATGTTACAATGGCACGATGTACAATCTTTATTCCCATTTCCGACCTTGAGTAAAAGTTCAATTTTGACTATCTTGATTATGACTCGTGACAGATTCTAACAGTCCCTATTTATCACTAAAGGACTGAAGCTTGCTAACAGAACTGACATTTGACAACAGCAAGGTGCCAGATTTCACTAACTATACATAATTCACAGGATTTACAGTATACAGCCATGAGCCATGAACAGCTGTCAAGAAAATCTTCAATGCTTCTGCCAGTGATTTGTATTCTAGCAGCACCCAACTTCCTTACTAAACACCTAATCTTACATTTGATGTTCAATAAGTCTCAAATTCTCATTGTATTCGTATGATACTTAGCCTGACCTTTTCTACCGAAACTCTAGATGACAGATCTTAAGAGTTAGGACCTCCCTAGTAATCATAAAAATCAAAATAAAGAGCAAGATTCTATACATCAATGTGGTCAAAATCTTTAACCCCCCTTCTACATCTCCAAATAGCAGGTCAATCAATACACAAGCAAAGGTTTCTCAAATAACAAGCTCCTATAAGGCAATACCCTCATATTATCAATACCTAGTACGACAAGTGAGTGCATTATCACAAACAAGAGAGCAACTGAAATCATTTTTCTTCTACTATCACATGTTACTGTACAACACAGTACCAATAGATACTCATCAAACAATTTGACTAGCAAAATTCCATTAACTAGCCATCAGAACTCTAACCAAAAACCAGAGAATGACAAAAAGTAAATAATAGTAAAGCCATATATAATAAACATAGAAGTTGTACAGTGGATCATAGTAGAATTGTTAAATAGCAGCTACAGCATAGCATAACTTAAACAAACTGCTATTGTTCGGAAATTAAAACTAGACAGGATAAGATTAGAAACGACAAATTGCTATTGTTCCACAAATCACAATTTTCAACAAGTACAGCTCAAACATAAAATCAAGACTAGAACAACTGCATTAAGCATATATATTGAGATCCCAATCACAAGATCCTCAATATTCAAATTTCACCAGAAATCAAATAACATAACATCCAAGGAACCAACAATCTATTCATCCATCCTCTATTGTATCCATCTTAATAAAAGTCTTCCCCTAACAATACATCACAAATTTCACATTTCTATTTTCCGTGATTTATTCCTAATTAGAACCAAAAAGCACGAGATCTTCATTCTCCACCATGTAAATAAACAACAAACAAAATCCAGAAAAAAATAAAACTGAAAAGAAATTAAAAACGAACCGCATCGGCGGAAGAATTATCCGCATCCATTTCGTGTCGAAGCTTAGCATAGAGTTGAGGACTACGGTAGAGAGAACCAGGAGCAGGACGGTGCTTAATGATGGGAACAACATCGAACGAGAAGGTCCCGAAGTAGAGAAGCATCCCGGAGATATAGATGAGAGGCGCAAAGAGGAAAATGCCTTGACGACGGAGGAGAACCGAGAGGAAAAGCCAAGCGAGGCGTTGAGCGTAGGTTCGTGGAGCAGGTTGAGCCGGAGAGAAGCGGCCGGTTTTGGAACGGGTGTGACGGAGACGAGGTGAACGGAGAGGCGAGGCGGGAGGAGACGGCGATGAATGGCCACTGGACGGTAGCCGGTTGTAAGGGTGCATTGGATGATTGAATGTGACGGTGTCACATGATAGTTACGGTGTGTGTGCGGCGCGCGCTCTCTCTCTCCCTCTCTGACCCTTTTTTTCAGGAAAAAAAAGGAGAGAGCGAGAGAGGCACGGAAGGAACCAGAGAGAATATCAGGTTGCGTTTATTTAATTTATGATAGCAGGTAACGTTTTTAGAGAGAGAAAGAAGGCGTGCTGGAGAACAAAGAGAGGGACAGAGAGAGCGCACGTGCTGAGGGAGTGGGTGTAATTCTTCTTTTTTTCCTTACCGGAGTGGGGTTTGATTGATGATGGACAATCGTTTAATTTTTTTATTACTTTTGGTTTATTGGCTTAATTTTATAGGCCTAATATTAATAACATTTTTTGTCAATTGTGTTTTGACCAACTCACGAATTTGGTCCTTCATTTTTAAAACAGAATAAAGCAGATCCTAAACTTGACTAAAGTATATAAGAATGATCCTAACCCTATTTTTACTCCAAAAAAGTTGATGTGTCTAAATTTTAAGTGATGTGGCCAAATGTTTGATTATGTGGCATTGCATATCTGGAAATTTAAATTATTAATTCATTTAAATAATTGATGTAATTAATTTATTAATTCACAGGTATAATATCTACCCTAATCTCCTCAAATAGAATCAATCTTGCTAGTGTTCCTCTTCTGACCCTTCTTGTGCTCAGTCTTTCTTATTCATGCTCTGTGCGTATTCCTTCTTCCATCGAGGCTTACAATGGCAGCGAAAGGAAATCCAAAGTACTGTTTCAGGTATGTCTCATAAATTAGGTTAGTTATTTTGAAATTTAATTTTTGCCATAAAAGCCTTATAAATTAAGGTTTTTTTGTTGTGGTTGTGATATGCATAGGCCAAGTGAACCCCAGAAGTTGAAGTTATGTTTCAACCATGGGGGTAGATTTATATTCTTCCCTGTCAAATTGTATGTTGAGGGTCTAGTTTATGAGATGGATGAAGCATTTGACGTTGATTTTGCGAACTATAAAGACTTTAGAGCAAAAGTGCTGCATCTTGGGTATGCGAACTTCAAGTGTTTGTGGTACCAGCATCCAAAGCTATCATTTCAGAGTGAACTTAAGCCTCTAAACACTGATGGTGACGTTTTAGAGTTATTTGCAGATGCTAAAGTGTATAATGTAGTAGACATTTTTGTTGAACATGTAGTTGATATTCATGATATAGTTGAATTTGGTGATGACGGACCGTTGGGGGATGAGATTAGGAATGATGAAGTTGAAGGCAATTCAGATGTTGAAGAAGTTGTTATGGAGGAGGTTAAGGATGAAGGTGTCAAGGTTGATGTTGAGAATGAAAGGTTTAGGGATGAAGGTGTTAGGGTTAATGCTGAAAATGAATGGGTTAGGGATGAAGGTGTTAGGGTTGATGCTGAGAATGAAAGGGTTAGGAATGAAGGTGTTAGGGTTGATGCTGAGAATGAAGGGGTTAGGGATGAAGGTGTTAGGGTTGATGTTGAAGATGGTTATGTTAGTGAAGAAGATGAGAACTATGTTGCAAGTGATGAAGAAAGTGAGGATGACTCTTATATAGGTGTTGATGGAGCAGAATGAAATTGGACTAGTGAAATACTTGTTGGGGGTGGAACCATGAATGAAACACAAACTATTGATGAAGAGTTTGACCAAGATGAAAGTGACTTACACACTACATTCAAAGTTCTTGAAAATGATGAAGCTGTTAGGTTTGAGATTGGTATACAGTTTGCTTCAAAGGAAATAGTCATGGATGCTGTTAGGGATCATGTTATGGAAACAAAGACAAATTTATGGTTCTACAAAAATGATGTTATTAGGGTTGTTGTGACATGTCAAACAAATTATCCATATCATATGTTAGTTGCTAAAAGGAGTGCAAGTCAGTACTGGCAAATAACAAGTTTGACTAAGGATCATGAGTGTGTTAGATCAGTTGGGAATAAACAAGCTAAGACTAAGTGGCTAGCAAAGAAGTTTATACCTTTGATTAGGCACACCCCTCATATCAAACCTAGTGGATTGGTTGATGAGGCATTTCATAGGTGGAATGTTAAGCTCAACCATTTTCAAGCATATAGGGCAAAAAAGAGAGCATTAGAGTTAATAGAATGTGCTAGTAGTGAGCAATATGCACACTTAAGGAGCTATGCTAAAGAGTTGAGAAGGTCAAATCCTAATAGCACTGTCATAATCAAATGTGGGACATCTGAATTAGGTCCTGTCTTTGCAAGGATTTATATTTGCTTGGCAACTTGTAAGGCTGCTTTTGCTCACACTTGTAGACCATTAATTGGATTGGATGCTTGCTTTTTGAAAGGAGAACATGGAGAACAAGATTGAATTGATGAAGATAAGGAGAACATGGAGACCATATTTTGGTGTAATGACAAGTATCTAATGTTTTGGTGTAATGACAATTCTTCATATATTGCTGTTATGACAATTAAGTAATGTTTTGGTGTAATGTCAATCAAGTATTGCTGCTATGTAATGGAAATTATGTAATGACAATTAACCTTCTTTTTTCTGTTATGGTTTAAATTTTGAAGATTAACACGATTCATATTTGCAATCAACACATTACTAGGTGGCAATCAACATTTTAAAATTACATTAACATTCATTTGAAAACTACAGCATACATCATCAACATAATTCAACTTCTAAACAACTAATTCAGCTGCTACAACACTTAACAACTAATTGAACAACTTAATTCAGCTTCTAAACAACTAATTCACCACTTTTTCAACATGACAGTAGATATCAATCCCATAATGACCACTACAACTAAAACAACTACTCTTTGGCATAACTTTAGCTTCTTTTTCAAATCCTCATCTTGTTTCATCTTCAAATTGTCCTTCTTCTTATCTTCACAAATTCTCTTCCTTAGTGACAATATCACTTCCTTTGCACGAATCGGCATTTCTTCATGGTACCAGTTCAAGAAGTTACATCCCTTTCGTCCCTGCAACTGAAATCACAAACAGATTTAAGATTTTCAATTTCTGGTGTTTGTTCTTCATACCAGAAATTCATACATTTATATAGAAACTGGTGTTTACCTTGTATAACCCACGGCCATTAAACCTCCACCCAGGATTCTCCTTCGTCCACGAGGTAGTGAGCGGCGAATCAAGGTCACAGAAGCAGCGGATGTGTCTTCTTCGTGACACACAATTGTTACTGAACACAGCATATGATTCAGACATGTTGAGAAGCGAAGAAGATTGAGAGAACTGATGAAGTTTGATAGAAGTGAAGAGGGGATCATTGGTGGGAGAAGTTTGGAAGATTGGGATTTGGGATTAATGCAAAGAAGTCACTTAAAATTGATTTTTTGTTTTAATTTTTTTTCTTTATTTTCTGAAATGTTAAATCAAATATTATTAAATACAATATTCAGTTTTTAATGACGTGTAAATGCCTAGTCAACACCTTAATTTGGACACATCAGCTTTTTTGGAGTGGAAATGGGGTTAGGACCAGTTTTAGATACTTTAGTCAAGTTTAGAGACTGCTTTGTTCTGTTTTAAAAATGAAGGACCAGATTCGTGACTTGGTCAAAACACGAGGACCAAAAGTGTTATTAAGCCAATTTTATATTATATGTGTCCATGGGTGTGGATCTACCCACTAACCCGTAAATTATCCGAACTCGTTCATTTACGGGTATATCTAATTCAACCCGCAACAACTCATATAGTTTTGGTTCGGATATCGAGTTTGAGTTTTACGACCAGCGGACCCGTTGACCCAATCCTTTTATGTGACATTAGTAACTTCTTCTTTTTTATTATTATTTTAAATAAAAATATAAAACATTATCTCAATACTAACCATAATTTTTTCAAAAAAACTTTATTCTTCACCAATAATACTACTAGATCAATGAGTTTACGTAATTCTAAGACTAAATATCGTTTTTTTTTGTATCATTTCCAACTTACGTATTTTATTAAAATAATGTGTCTTGTGGAATTTTATACTATTATACAGTGTTATGTCATGTTGATGAGTGTTATTAGATATTTGATGTGCTTCATCCATTTTGTGTCTTAGAAATGAGTATAAATGTATAGAATTCTGTTACAATATTTTTAAATTGAAAAAAATTATTATTTTTTAATTTGAAACACAACCCATGAACTCAACTCATAAATGAATGGGTCGGTTCGGGTTCGTTTTGATAATGAAATTGCGGGTTGGACGGCGAACTCAACCCATTAAAGTTTAAACGGGTTGGGTAACGGGTTAGACTAAACTCGGTCCAACCCAACTCATGTACACCTCTATATTTACTATGGTCTTTAATATAAGAGAAAATTTATGTTTAGATTCATTCAGTGGTTAATATATCTAATACATATATAAAAAAAATACATTAACCATTCTATCTACTTAATATAAATGTAAAGAAGTCATGATGGCAACCCTAGCCACATGTCTTCTTGGTAATAATCCTCGCCACATGTCAATTGATAATAATTCTAAATAAAACCCTAATTATACAAACTATATATATTAAAATAAATAATAATAATATAATACTAAACTAAACCATCATTATTATTAATAATAATAATAATAATAAAATATATAATATCTAACTAATAAAAATATTAAAATAATAATAAGTAGATAATTGTCATTTAATAATAATTTTAAATACGAATCCTAATTATACAAACTCTATAATAATAAATAACAATATAATACTAAACTAAATCATCACTATTAATAATAATAATAATAATAATAATAATAATAATAATAATAATAATAATAATAATAATAAAAATAATAAAACCTACTTAATAAAAATGTAAAGAAGTCATGATGGCAACCTTAGCCACATGTCTTCTTGGTAATAATCCTCGCCACATGTCAATTGATAATAATTCTAAATAAAACCCTAATTATACAAACTATATATATATTAAAATAAATAATAATAATAATATAATACTAAACTAAACCATCATTATTAATAATAATAATAATAATAATAATAATAATAAAAAATATATATAATATCTAACTAATAAAAATATTAAAATAATAATAAATAGATAATTGTCATTTGATAATAATTTTAAATACGAATCCTAATTATACAAACTCTATAATAATAAATAACAATATAATACTAAACTAAATCATCACTATTATTATTAATAATAATAATAAAAATAATAATAATAATAATAATAAAAATAATAATAAAAATAATTAATATCTAACTAATAAAAATATTAAAATAATAATAATAATAATAATAACAATAATATAATATAATAACTAACTACCACAATTAATAATAATAATAATAATAATAATAATAATAATAATAAAATAATATATTCAACCAACACTATTATATCTTATTATCCTAATTCTCATTTTTTTTATACAAAAACAATTTTTAATTATCAAATAATAATAATAATAAATATAATAATAATATTAATAATTATAATATAATTATTATAATTATTAATATTATTATTATCATATAGAATGAGTTTATTATAATATTTGAGAATATTTAAATTTTAAGAAGTAATAAAAAAAGATCGATGTAATATAAATAATATGGGAATTAGATTAAATTTTATAAGTAAGTTTGTATCTTAAAAATTTAATGAATGAATATTAATATATAAAATAACATTTGTTTGATTGTCATTAAAATTTCTATTAATAATAAGTAAGAAATATAAATTCAAAATTTCTAATACTCACCGATTATAAGTTTATGATTAGAATTGATAGATAATTATTTGGAGTTTTTGGAGCTTTTAGAAATGTTTCATATTTTATTATAATATTGTATCATATTTTTTTAATTAATTTCATGTATTAATATAAACTCTAATATTTATTATATTTATTTTTATCGAATGTATGTCGGAGGTTGTTTTTAACTCTTGGATGTGACTTCATTTTTATTGTAGTTACAAAACGTTATAGTTTTTAATGACTGTTTTTAATTACTAAAATTATGGTCACACTTTCTAATCAGATTTATTATCCTATTAATAGGTAAAATCACATATATAAATACATAATTTGTTGTATGGATTTTGTAGAGTTATTGTACACAATTTGATTTGATTGTAGGTCTTCATATTTGGCTTGCCTCCTAACATCTCATATATGATACGTATATACTTTTTAATTTTATATTACTCAGCAGTCCAAGATTAGGTGTTGGTTGGGGTCTTCTTCAACAATCAAATATTTGATTAATAAATATCACGAAGTCTAAATTACTAATTTGTATCAAGAAGTGTCCAACTAATCTTTTACTTTTGCTCTCTAAAGTATTAGGGGTTAACACCTCTAAAGTTATTTGTGTTTAATTTTCTCTTTGAGCAGGTATCTATGAATGTTAATTATATTGATTTTCACAGTAACTTATAATTTGTAAAATTTTACAAAAAGTTATTATTATTACTATTATTATTATTATTATTATTATTATTATTATTATTATTATTATTATTATTATTATTATTATTATTATTATTATTATTATTATTATTATATTATTGGTTGACGTGTTCTTTGGAGCCCTCTCTCACGCCACAACTCTATATGTTTCTCTCTTATAATTTTTCTCTCTCATTCTTATCACTTTATTTTTAGTTGAGTTTATCTCCCTTCACACATCCATATAAAATGAGATGATGAATTATATTAATTTTTCTTATTAACAACATTATTATTATTATTATTATTATTATTATTATTATTATTATTATTATTATTATTGTTTAAAAGAAAGTATCAATCAATTTATTTACAATAATTAAATATCACACATCTGAATTAAAGGTCACATTCTTTTTATTTTATATTATTGATTTATTTAATAATCATTCTTATCGTTTTGGTTTCCACAATGACATAAAACTATTTTTAAAATTCCTTATAAAGAAAATTAAAAAATACATATCTTAATATGTATTTTACAAAATTAAGATTAAAAAATATGCCAATTTTTTTTGTTTATTTTATTTTGGATTAAATTATTGGAACAATGTTTAGAAACAAATTGAATAGTACAAAAATTAAACATTGCCATAAAAATAAATTTTATTTGCAAGAAAATTAAATATACGTATGATACTTTTTAAGTCGTATGTAAAAAATAAAAGGACTTACAAATAAATGGTTTAAAATATGTTTATGATAGTTTTTTTCTTTTCTTTTGTCATTATTTTCTTTTTTGGGTATGGTAATTTTTTACCATTAATAAATCGAAGGTTGGCCACTATTAGCCGAATTACTGGAAATTTAAGGTCAATTCTAATTATTATTTTATTATTATATGAAGGTTTGATAATTTTACGTATTTGTTAGGTTCCTTAAATTATACAAGTATACATTAATATACATTTATATGTATTATGAATTTCTTGATTAATTAAAAATAATATACACAAATGATAAAATTATTCACGTAAATATGATATATATTTCAAAATTAAAGAATATAACTAAAATAATAAAGTAAAATTATAATATAAATTAATAAAGATATTTATATTATAAAACATTTTTTATATTAAATATAATTTTAAAATACATTCAATTATAAGATTATATATAATTATATTTGCAAAAATATATTTTTTAAAATAATATTTGAGGCAATGATTATAATCAAACCAATGCAACGCGCGGATTTTTATATAATTCACATTTAAACAATTAATCTTGAGGGTGACAATGTATCAATCATTAAAGATCCAAAATTTCCATACTTGAAAACTAAAGAATCTGAATGATTCAATGTCTTTTTAATTTATTGTGTTTACGTTTTTTTAATATATGTAATAATAACGCCCAAATATGATAGATTTGTCCATCACATCACTTTTATTAATTAATAATAAAAATTAGCATGAATTTTTCTTTATTTTAATTTATTTCCAATCATACACTTATAAAATTTTCTTTATTTCAATTTATCACCAATGATAAAATAAAATTAATCACAATTATTTGGATTTTCTTTATAAATTAATCAAATAGAAACTCAGATAAAATCTTTTAGGTTTTTAAAATGTAAATAATTTAAATAATAATAATAATGGGAAATATTGACACAATCATAGTACGAGTAATGTTATAGAGAAATATTGACATGTCTTTAGGTTTGTGTAATGTAACACAGTTAATTATAAAAAATGGGAAAATACGCGGCTGAAGCAAAGGTTATTTTGGGAAGCAATATTGGTAAAAAAAATTATATCGCAAGTTTATCATTGACACCTTCTGATAAAAGAATCCCTTTCAAATTCTAACTGCACCAATTTCCTTTAGTTGTTTTATTTGCAATGACTATCAATAAAAGTAAGGGCAGTCACTCAAACATATTGGAGTATATCTACCACAACCAATGTTCGCTCATGGACAACTATATATTGTCTATCAATGGTTACTTTAAAAAAAATTGAAGATATTGGGGACTAATGATGAATGTGAAGATATAGATACAACATCAAATGTAGTTTAAAAAAAATATTTAATAATATTATTTAGTTACTTAATTTTTATTTCTTCAAATTTATACATTTTAAATTATCATAAAATTTTATTTTTTAATTTATTAACTTTCACATTAAATAATTAAAAGTATAATTGCATATATAGACTATATGACCTACAAAATAATTTTATATGCAAATAACAAATAAATATCAATTATTGTAAAAAATTATTTCTAATATACCCGTGCGAAGCACGGGTCGGTAATCTAGTCAATCTAAAAAGTGAACTTTCTCTTATAATAAAGACCAGAAGAAATATTATATTATTATATTATTTATTAACTATATACTTAAGAGATTCTTTAATTAAGACAAAAACTAAATAATTTTAAAATTTGGTTTAATTTTATATTATATATTATTAATTAAGAGATTCTCTAATCTTGCGGTCCTTAATCGTTGGAAATTTCTCTTAATGAAATTTGGTTTGGAGTCTAAATCTTGGGTAAGAGAATGTTGCTTTGGAGTCAAAATCTTGGGCCTCAAGATCTCGATCCTACTTCAATACGAGATCTCTTTTTTCTTTGAACTTCTTTGTAAGCTATCTAGCTAGGGGTGCAGTTACGGTGCATAGATAAAAATCTATGCACCGTGCATAGAGTATTATTGACCATTGGATCATTAGATCAAATTATAATTATTACTCAATACTCAATACTCACTACTCAATAATCAATACTCAATACTCAGTACTCAATACTCAATACTCAATATTGGATTAAAAATATGATTCAATGGCTTAGATTGACTTATGCATGGTGCATAAGGAAAATCCTTATGCATATTAGCCAATGCCTCTAGTTAGATACCATTTGAAATAAAAATTCCAACAAAATTAAATTTATGACATTTTCAGCATATTACCAATTTCTCATTATTTTTCTAATTATTTGGTTTACCTATCTTTGATGTCTCACACACGTTCTATTTAATCATTTTTAGAAGTTCACACCAAAAAGTCATTCTAGAACTATTGTGTTATGTGCATTATTTGTGCTTTGTGACATGAAAATGGCCTAAAGGTCAAGTTTTCAACTTAAGCATTTTGGATAAAACTTGAAGTGCATAACATGGTACATCTCATTTTCTTTCCATCATCACTTATGTCAATCATCACAAAATCTGCGTCCTTCTTGAGAAAAGCGTCGCATCTTTGGCAGTTGAGAGAAGAAGGGGTGCCACAAATTTGTATGTTGAGAGAGGAAGAGGCATCACGACTCTATTTGATGAGAGAAAGCTTGTGTCGTCGATGAGAGAGAAAAGAGGTACGAACTTGAAAATGTAAGAGAAGTTTTCTTTTAGATTAAGCTAGCACTCAAATCGAAATAACTAAATTGCACTTACTTTTTAACTGAATTACATAAAAACCGATATTTGAAAATAATATATAAGGCGTAGGTGTAATACTAATAGTGAGTGTCAAGATACCAAATCTGATTAAAAAATGAGTATCAATAGCTGTATTTATTTTGTCTAAAATTGTTCACTTATAAATTAGTCAAGTATATACACCACCAAAATAAAATGCATCATACAATATATTTAGACACTAACCAAAATCAAATTCTCTTGAAAAGAAAAACTGAAGTATCCATAGAAACAAACAATATACATTAAGATAAAAATTATAATGCATACTGTTTTATAATTGAGCAACAATAATAAGTTAATAACAGCAATATTTTTTCTGACAAATCCCTTCCTCTAATAAATTTTACTAACAATGAACATCCAAGTTTCCAACAACAACTTAATAAGGTAAAATAAATTGGGCAAACTAATCTGATTTAAGCCCAGCTACAATACAATATAAACATGATCTATAAGGATAATGAACTACTTTATAATAATAACCATTGCTGATTACAATGTAAATCCGGCGAATTATGTAGATGATGCTATTCATACTCTGCACAGAATGGATGCTTCCATATTTTGATCAGAGTATGCAAATCTACTCAAGAAGCTTATTGCAGGTGCCTACACCAACAGCAGCAGCAAGATGCCATGCAGCATGAAGGTATGGAGTTTTAGGGAATAAATCATCGGCTATAAAAAGTATACCGCCCATTAATGATGACATTTTGTGCACTGTGTGAGCCATTCTCAAGTCGGGATCTTTCAATGCCCTTTTAGCAAATGCTACCTGAATAAACAACATTTAGACAAGAATAACATGATTATAAAATGTTTAGTATAAACGTATGCTTGTGCATATTTGTCGGGTTCTTGTTTCTGCAACTATTACTCCCTCAATGGAGCAGCATGATTATCTATTAAAGCAAAAGACACTAAATTGCCATTTGTAAATATTTGAATTTTCAAGCGATTTACCTCCATCATCCCAGTATGAATAACTGAAACCATTAATGGATTAACGGGAAGAAAGGCTGCAGATGCCGCCATCAGCAACTTTGGGTTCTCGTTTCTGAGGGCCCTTGACAGACACTGCAGTATGATTTTATAGAAAAGACGGTATCAAAGTGATTTACTCGCAGTCTAAAATAGTAACATTTTAGGCAATAAAGAAAATAAAAAACTTGTAATGTAGGGAACATTTCATATTACGTTATTGGAGGGGACGGAGTTGCAATCAGAAGAAAACGCAGGCAGGCCAAAGTTCAATATGTTTACTTAACCGGAAAATAAAGGACTACGAAATAACTTCCTGACCAGTCAACTATATGAATTGCAAAATCAATTATATGAATTGCAAAATTTAAATATGAAAGATGAAAGGTGGGATACAAAACCATTGAGTTTATGTAAAAACTAACAAGGCATCTTCTGCTTAGAACAATTCAAGACAGAAAAAACCTAAAGTCTCATGGTTCTCCTAACAAAGCCGGATAGATTGGTTGCACCGACACAAACAATAACAACAACCAAGCCTTATCCCACTAAGTGGAGTCGGCTACATAAATCAACTTTCGTCATAATGTTCTATCCATCGATACATTTTACAAAAACATGGATTATACTCGAAGTTTAGAATATAACAGATATATGAGATTCTGCATATCATTGAATAAGCCTTTAGTTATTTACGACTATCTATGAATATGCTACTTACAACAGTTGTTGTAGCTATCATTGTGTAATCAACCCATCTCATAAATTTCCTCAATTTTCCTCTTGAGCAATGGTACATACTTGAGGCCACTCCAACTCCAATTAACGAATTGGCATACATTTTAGAACTGAAATTCTTCCTACATTGCAAAAATTCTCATAAGACAACTACGGCGTCTTTCTAGCCAAAGGAATTCAAGATGCTCGGAGAAAAATATTACCTGGGAGCAGTCATTCCAAGAGCTATAAAAGGAATCGAAGTGAGCACATTAGCAATTGTTTCAGCAACATGCTGATCACCTGATAAGTGGACATAACAGTATATCACGATTAGATTATTCGAAGTAAAACAAGAGCAACATTAACGGAAAGAAATTTTCTTAACGTTACCATGACAACTAATACTGCAGTGGATAGGTCTCAAGCATGCTGGTCTTTGTTGCCATGCCCGTCTACACAACATATTCGAAGTCAGTTAGCATACACAATTTCATAAATTTACAATCGCAAAAAATAACAATAAATTAAAAGTTATACGCCGTTTTGACGAATATATAAATTTCACTCACTGCATTATCATCAACTGATTTTCTCTGGTAGTTGAAGTACCACCAGATGATGGATGAAGATCCCGACTTTGATTAGTTTCCGTCAGAGAAAACGGTGAATGAGGCACCACTTGGACTCCATGGACACCTTCAAGGGCTCTACTGTGACTCATGGCAATTCAATTTGTGTTGTGTGCCAGCAATTTCTTGCTGGCACAAACACTTGGTTGGAGAGTGCTGTAGAGTATAATACCCAATAATTCTGATAAAAATAGAATACCTTAATTAATTCATAACAAAATCTAAAGCATGTATGTAGTTTTAAGTTCTAACCGTATAAAAATTAGCATAATCACAAGTAACTGCAAGAAAACAATAATCAAATCATAATGCACCTAAATACCACACATATGCTATCCAATTAATGTACCAACTACCAAGCTTAATCTTCAGCATAATCAAATCAGAATAAACAATGATAAAAATCTGAAGTGACGCAAAATTAAAAATATGATTCTAATTCGTTGGAGTGTGTAGAGAGAGAACCTGATGGAGAATTAATTAATGTTGAGAAGTATTCGTAGTGGTAAAATGCAAGGAGAAATTACGAAGAAGCGGTTTTTGAATGAAAATTTTTAGAATAAAAAAACAAAAAAGGGGAAAAGGGAATAGAATAAGAGAGGGGAAGATGCTTTGTTAAGTCGAGAATCTTCCTGTATAGAAAGACGCATATTCGGGTTTTTTGGGATGACTCATATTTGACGCACCAATCATTAACAGCTATGGGACTAGCAATTCTTTATTTTTTCTTCTTCTTCTAAGTACTACAACAAGGGTCAATTACTTACACCAAGTGAATCACCGTTTCTGTGATAAGATTGTAAATTTTGGTTGTGTTTAGATATTTTAAAAGTGGAAAATGGAACTGATATTTTTTTGTTGGGGGTACTTGCGGTTAAAGGTGACAATTGGATATTCATACAAAATATATTCTTACACTCTTTCTTACATCAAATACATACACTATATATATAATTCATGGTAAATATAGTGTTTTTTTATTAAAATAATATTATTTTTAAAAATTGTTTACTTTTTAAAAAAAAAGAATTTTAAAATTTACTTTTATAACACAAATATAAAGTTGCGTCATTAACCAACTTCACAACTATATTAACCACAAAAGTGTACGTCATTAACCACTTATTTTTACTTATAATTTATTAATCACTTTCACTACTACATTAACTAATAAAATACATATTATTAACTATATTCTGACACTAAATTATAAATGTATTAACAACTTTTAGACTTCATTAACCTACTTTATTTTATTATTTAATTATTTATTTTATGTTTGAGAACTCATTAACCAAATTATGAACAATATTAACCAACTTTATACATAATATTAACCAAAATTGATTTACTACGTAAGATTTAATATTTGATATCAGAACACTCGATAATTGAACTATAAAGTATATTAACCAATTTATAACACTCAATTAATCAACTTTACTTTATAACTTATAACTATTTTTTATGTCAGAATATATATCTACCAAACTCTAAACTATATTAACCAAAGTTTTGATATTTCATTAACCAACGTAATTTTAAAATAAAAATAAATAAAAAAGTTAAAATAAAAAAATATATTGTTCACGTATTAGTGAACAGTGTATTGGGTGTAACCTACATGTCTATGAATTGGTGTAAAGATATCATTTATCAATATAAAATCCATCAAATTTTATTAACCAAAATGTTCATTCATTTAATCTAATAAATCTATTTATCAAAAGAATATACTCTGGAATCTAATATCTATTTACTCCCTCCGTGTCTCACGATAGACGTCTTCTTTGAATTTTTCACACTTTTTAAGATAGTAATTAATTATGTTGATTTCAATGATAAAATAAATGATATTTACTAAAATAACCTTATTAATATTAGATAGTTGATTAGTTAAATGGATCAAAACACAATAAATAAGAGTAATTGAAATTTGTTTAACGTTTTTCTATCTTTGTTGTCGTTTCAGCTTTACATACCAAGCTAATGGCACAATCAATTGAAGATGTTAGGGATACAAGCAACTTCAAAGATTCGTAGAAGATTGTTGTGAGGTGTAAACATTTGTAGTCTGTCACAAGTGCCTCTAATAAAGAGCATTTGAAAATGGTTTTGATTGATGCAAAGGTATGATGACATCTCATGGTGAATAATTCTTATATTTAGTTGATTATTGCATTCCTATTGTGTTCGTGTCTAATGTGTATTAAATATATTTGATTTTTAGTGCGCCATGATCCAAATAATTGTACCACCGCATTTGGTTTCGAAACACATTTTAGCCACCCATTCTTTTAGATGGTCATCAAACTCTACGCTTAAATATTCACCACCTTACCCTCATTTTAAGAGATAAACACATTGCCCTCATAAGGATTGCAGAAGTAATACCCTTTTGTTTCTTTAAGATACCCCACGAATAAGCACTTGTTAGATTTTGGCTCAAGCTTAGTTAAAATTTATTGTTTCACATAAACTTCGCAATTTCAAATCTTCATGTAACACATATGTGGTTTCTTACCACTCTATATCTCATATGACATCTTCTCATTTTTGGATGGAACAAGGTTAAGTGTGTGAGCTATTGTCAATAAAGCATGTCCCCGAAAGGAGTTTGGAAGATCAACGGTACTCATCATGGATTGAACCATGTCAAGTAAGGTTAGGTTTCTTCTCTCAAATACACCATTCTATTATGGTGTTCCAAGAGGATTTAGTTGGGATAGAATCCCCCACTCTTTTAGATGGTCATCAAACTCTAAGGTTAAATATTCACCACCTTGATACGATCGAAGGGTTTTAATATTCTTGCCTAGTTGATTTTGTACTTCATTTTTAAACTCCTTGAACTTTTCAAAGGTTTCAGATTTGTGTTTCATTAAATAAACATAACCATATCTACAATAATCATCAGTAAATGCAATGGAATACTGAAAACCTCCTCTGACTGGTGTGTTTAGTGGTCCACATACATCAGTATGTATGAGGGCCAAAAGATCATTAGCCTTTTCACATTTTCCTGTGAATGGGGACTTTGTCATTTTTCTAATTAACAAAATTTGTATGTTTTATATGATTCATAATCAAGAGAGTCAAAGAGTCATATCTATGGAGTTTGGAAATGCGTTTCTCATTTATGTGGTCTAAACGACAATACCAAATGTAAGTTGGATTTAACTCGTTAAGTTTCATCCTTTTAGTATTAGTGTTATATAAATTGGCATTTCAAGATCATGGACATATAATTCATTGTCATTTGTGTAGTAGCATATAATATATCATTCAAATAAGTAGAGCAACAATTGTTCTTTATTATGAATGAAAAAACCAAACTTATCCAAACAAGAAACAAAAAATAAACAGTACAAAAAATCACGTCTGTAGCGACGTGAATTCCATGACACAACATGGAAAATCACATCAGAAAAAAGATTAGCGACATGGTCATATACATCGCCTGGGAGTGCGTGGGAACTTTATTGTGTTGTGTTTATCACGTCACAACTTTGTGACATGGAAAGCACGTCGCTAATGTTGCACAATTACCAAGCCTCCATCTGCAATTGGGACAGACAAGGACTGCAAAAAGTAGTATGACACAGGACACGAAGAATGGTTGTGGCGTGTTTTACATGTCACTGATTTGTGACATGTAAAACACGTCGCTAATTTTGAAATTAAATTTGAAAGTTGCGACGTGATTTACATGTCACAAATCAGTGATATGTAAAACACGCCACAAACATTAAAATGTTTTTAAAAAAAAAAAATCTGATTTTTATTATTATAAAAAAAGTTATATTATTAATATTATTTGTTGGAAATTAATAAATATTAATAAAAATATTTATTTAGTTAAATTAATAATAATAATAAACTAAATACAAAAATATATTAAACTACTAAAATATATTAAATTTATAATATAATATCCAAAATACTAACATATAATAAGTAAAATTTTGTTATCCCATACAATTTCAAATTAAAATAAAAATAAAATTCATCCTAAAAAATCATCATCTGGATCGGGATAATTATCAAGGTTGAAATCATCATCATTCTCTTGCTCAGTGTCAGCTACCCCCACATTTTCTCTAGACGGTTGACCACCACTTTGTTGAAACTGCATAAATAACCGCATTTGTTGTTGCATCTCTACTTGCATCTTCGTCATTGCCTCTATTTACTGTTGTTGCATTTCTGCTTACATCTTCGCCATTGCCTCTATTTGCCGTTGTTGCCCCTCCACTTGTGCTTTTAGCGCCACCTCACGTTCATCCATTTGGGCCTTTAGCTCCGCCTCACGTTGCGCTAACTCGTGTCTCGCCTCAGTTAGAGCCAACTGTCTTATTGTTTCCATTACTTGCAGTGCCAATTGTGTTTGACGTGACGATCCTTCCCCATCTCTAACTCTTTGAAATAAATTTCTATCTCCACTTCTCAAGCTTCCCGACAAATTTCCAGCACCAAAAAAACATCCATTAGGCCCTTTTCCGCCAATGACTTCATTCCAAATATAAAAATCAACATCTGGATGAAGCGGCTCTCCTTCTCTAGGAGAATATTTGGGATTAGCGACCAAAAATTCTACAAGCCTTGTTTGATAATCCTCCTACACATAAAATAGAATTAAAATTATGTATATATAACTTAAATTATATTATATTAAATAATAAATTGAAAATTAGTTGCCACGTGATTTACATGACACAACATCAGAGTTGCCACATGAAAATCACGCCGGAACTTTTTAATTGCCACGTGAAAATAACATCACAAAATTGTCATTAAATATAAAAAAATAATAATAAAAATTGAATAACTTACCAAATATTTTCGAGTACGCTCGTCAACCAAATCACCCGATTTTTTTGTCCTAGTTTCTTTAACCAACTCGATCATGAGTGATTGTCTCCCCAACCTTTTAGCCTAAAAAATAAAATTAACTTTAATTAAAAACAAATAATTATTCAAAACATAACTTTAAAAAGTGGCAATAATTACCATGCGTCGAGAATGTTCGTAAGTGCTTATACTTCCAACTGCATTAAGGTGACCTCCTTTTTCAGATGCCCTCATTTTTTTGCATTTTCATATTTAGCTTTAAATTCCTTTGAATTCCAATATGCAATAAGTTTCTCAAGAACTTCTTGGCCCAGCCACCCAGGACGACTACCATCACGTTCCCAACGCTTTCTAATATTTTGCAACGTGTCAAAAAGTCTTTTTGATGTTCTGCTGAAATAATTTTTTTAACAAGTTTCTCGCTCATTGGATCCCAAGTACACTTTTCCTGAAAACATTAAAATAAACTGTTAGAAAACTATAGTAAAAAAATTTTAAAAAAACAATGACTCGAAAAAATATATTAATTATACCTTAAAACAATTAAACCAAGCATTTTTATTTGAAACATCTCCAAAACTCGTCCATGCTTCTTTATACATTTGCTGAATCACATAGTACACACACCTGGCAGCAGCCCGACTCGGCCCAAACCTAAACAACAATTATGTTAATTAGCATGCATTAAATATAAATTTATATTAAAAAAAGGAAATGTAAACTTAATAAAAATTTAATATATAAGATACTTACGAATTTCCAGCGGGCCAAATATAATATCTACCGTCAATGATATGAATCTCCCTCGGATCATCCTCCCCCTGAACATCGTCACCATCAGACTGCACATCATCTTCATCTCGCGCAGTATCATCCCCACCCGGCTCCACATGATCATCCTCACGTGCAGGTATATGAGTGGGATGCGGGGTGTGGGATCCCCCAGTCTGCTGGAAGCGTGGGGGCACGTGTGTCTACTGGAAGGATAAGGGCACCTGTGTGGGATATGGAGTGTGGGATCCTCCAGTCTGCTGGAATCCTGGGGGCACCTCTGTGTTAGGTGGAAAGCTATATCCTCCAGTCTGCTGGAATCCTGGGGGCACCTGTGTGTTAGGTGGAAAACTATATCCTCCAGTCTGCTGGTATGATGAAAAACTAGGTCCTGCAGTCTGCTGAAACGGACAACTAAAGTCCACAAGTGGGCGAATAAAAGATGGTGACCCAGACATAGGCCTCCCCTGAGAGGAGAGTAATGACGTAAGAGGTTGGGTACTGGCCTTGGACATGTAATCTAACTGACTTTGTGGGGGGGGGGGGGGGCACACTGCTGTCTGAGGAGACTGGCATAGTACTATCCTTGGGCGTCGGGTCTTCTGACCCTTACCCTTCTCAGATCGGGATGACATTTTACCTATTTATTGAGAATACACAATTAATAAAATATATACATTCACACAAATATATTCAAACATGTTTCTCATATACATTCATTAACACATTCAATAGATGGTTCATTAAGTAAAATTACAAAAAACACATTCTCTTATAAATACATTTATTATTCTAAATCTACAGGCTCTTCATACATATCATTATCATCATTTGATGTGATACTATCCTCAGACTCAACGCCTTCGTGCTCTTCATTCACATTATCTTCAACCAACAATATAGAAGCATCAACTCCATACCCCTCATTTGTTATATCAGACAAATTGGTAATTTTCTCAACTGCAATGACATCATTAATTGGTCCAACTTCATCAATTTGGTAAGCAAGATCTTCCACTAGATTGTCAGTTTCAATATGGCCTATTGGTTTTGTTTTTATAACAACACATAACCCTCGCTTATGTGGCACAAATGAAGGATAAGGAACATAATAAACTTGCCTAACAAGATGTGACATTATGAAAGGGTCGTACTCTTTGTACCTTCGCTCCATTTGAATCTCAACAGTACCATATGTCGTGTCTATTTTTGTGCCTCTAGTTGGATCATACCATTCGCAGTAAAACAAGACAACTTTATTCTCCGAGTCCAAGTAATTGTATACCAACTCGTAGATATGTTTAACAAAGCCATAGAAATCATCTTCACCCCCATCTGTAACTCCTTTTACGAATACACCACTGTTTTTTGTTTTTTTCCCTTCAGTCCAAGTCTCAGTGTGAAATTTATATTCGTTCACGAAGTATGTGTGCCATTCGTTTGCGCTTAGAATAGGGCCTTCACACAAATTTCTCAAATGGAGTATTTCTGGTGTCGGTGTAACAATGCATGACAATCTATCCTTAAACCAAGATGGAAATTGTGCATGAATGACACCGGATGTTGGTTGTACACCGGTGCTTTGAAAATAGACATTGTTAAATTCCCTATAAAAAAACACACTATAAGTTTCAAGGTAATAATATTTACACACTATAGATAAAATAATAGTTGGGTATACTTACTCAAGATACGGTTTAACTTCGACGCAGTTGATCAACACATGAACATGTGCGGATTGCATTTCTTGTTGGGTCAACCAATGAACACCTTTCTTTCCAGATGGACGACCTGGAAGCCCAAAGACTGATAAGGTGAATTGGCTTCTTTCGTTAACATTTACGGGATTCCTTATGATTCTTGGGGTTAACATCAAGTTGTTGAAATAGTGACTGCAAAAATGTGATGTCTCCCGATGCAAGTAATGCGAACATATGGATCCTTCAACTCTAGCTTTATTTTTCACGGATCTCTTAGAATCACCCATAAACCTTTCAAATGGATACGTCCACCTATAATGAACAGGTCCTCCAAGATAAGCTTCTTATGCAAGATGCACAGGTAGATGTTCCATGGAGTCAAAAAATCCAGGAGGAAATATTTGTTCCAACTTACAGAGAATGATTGGAATATTTTGGTCCAACTTAATGATATCATACACTCTTAAAGTTGAGGCACAAATATCTCTAAAAAATTGACTAATTTCAGTCAGTGGATTAAGCACATGTTTTGGTAGAGAACCAAACGCAATTGGCAGCAATTAGAGGTTGTAAGTACACATCAATTCCAACTTTTGGACTCGACGGTCCTGGAATGATACATGTCAGAAACATATACGGTTTTGTCATGCACATCTCAGGAGGGAGGTTGTAAGGGGTTACAATAACTGGCCAACAAGAATATGCGGTTCCCGACCCTTGGACATATGGAGTAAATCCATCAGAGCATAATCCAAGCCTGACATTTCTAGGTTCAGCGGCAAAATCAGGATGTATTCGATCAAAGTGCTTCCAAGCCTCGCCATCAGATGAATGTCGCATAGTGCCCGGACTTGTTTTGTTTGTATGATGCCATGTCATCTGACTTGCACTATGCATTGAAGCAAACATTCTTTTTAACCTTGGTATGATCGGAAGATAAAACATGGACTTCACTGCGACACGTGTTTGCTTACGGTCAACAGCTTTACTTTGAATTTGATATCTTGGACTCTCACAAAACTTACATTCCTCCAACAATCCATCATTAGTACCAAACTCATTGTCATAAAACAACATGCAACAATTAGTGCAACAATCAATTTTTCTTACATTTAAACCCAACTTCGACACCAACTTCTTTGCATCTTTAAATGTTGTAGGTAAGTTGTCTTTCATAGGAGTTGAGTCCAACATCATTTTTGCGAAAAATTCCAAACACTAATCTGGAACATTCCAATTTTCCTTAGCAGCCAATAATCTCACACACATTGATAATTTTGAATCTGACAACCCCTCAAACAACGGTATATTCATCTCATTCAACAACTGATAAAATCTCTGCGCTTCCTCATTTGGCAACTCTTCCACATCAAAATCTTCAGGTTGATCATAGGTCACGTTCACGCCAAAAGCATCCTCAACCATCTCACCGATCATATTAAAGTTTTCCTCATATTCCATAGTCGGTCTACTGCTTGAAGCATGAGTAATACTAGTCTCTGGCACGTTCATCGGCAAATTTTCACCGTTAGACGTCCACACCCAATAATTTTTAATAAAACCCCTTCTATGCAAATGACGTGTTACTTCCTCTGGATCACTAATTATACGTCTACATTCACATTTAAGACAAGGACACCTAACCCCCCCTTCACTTCGACAACATTCCTGAACAAATGCCCACTTGATAAACCCATCAACTCCTTCTACGAAATTTGGTTTAAGTGCACGTCTTCCTGGTTCCAATCTATCGTACATCCAACTACGATAGTATAGATAATATTCCATACTACATATTTGTACAATCATTACACTAATTAATCTATAACATTTATGTAAACTATATATATAACTTTTTTATTTAACATATTCTCACATAATATATAACATATTCTCATATATATATATATATATATATATATATATATATATATATATATATATATATATATATATATATATATATATATATATATATATATATATATATATATATATATATATATTAACTATTATACAAAATCTATAACATATAACAAGAATATTCTCACATAATATATAAACTTTATTCTTTTAAAAAAATAGAATGTATAAATTATGTTTTTAATAACTTACATAAAAATATAAATATGAATAAAATGTAAAAAAAATATATATAATATAAAATGTCTTTATACCCTAATATAATAAAACTTTTGTCTATATATATAATATTACATTTTTTTTACCTTAACATAATAACATACTATATACATATTAAATTTTCTTTTTACCTTTTTAACATATACAAATATATAATAAATTTTATTTTTACAATTTTAAAAAATATTCTATTTTCCAATATATATTAATATAATATTATATTTTTTTTTACCATTTTTTAACATAATAACATACTATATACATATTAAAATTTCTTTTTACCATTTTAAAATATATTATATTTTCCAATACATATTAAACTTCTATTTTTCATTAAATAATAAATATTAAACTTTAAAAAAAAATTGTATAATATAAATGTTGTCTATATAATTTACATATATAAATTATGTTTAATTAGATATCATTACTTACATATATAAATCATGTTTAATAACATATAAAAATTACATATATAAATTATGTTTAATAATATTATATCTATTTACAAAAAATATAACATATCTAAATATTATAAATTTCAAAATATATTTCGATTTACTAAATTATATTCTTTTTTACTAAATTATATTTCGATTAAAAATATATATATTACCATAAACAAAAAAATTATCTCTATTAAACAAAATTTGTTTTAATAAAAAACATAATATGTTTTATTAAAAACATAAATATATCTATTTACCATAAATTACTACATAACCTACAATTTATATCACAAAAATTCTATAAAAAACATACAATTTATCTATTATCACAAATATTACATACTACATTAATATATCACAAAAATTCCAGAAAAAACATACAATTATCACAAATATTACATACTACATTAACCTAATAATATTCAATAATCTAATTAATATATCCAAATATTACAGAAAAAATATAATATTTATCTATTAACACAAATATAACACAAAAATATACTTCAAAATATCAGATTTAAAATTATAAAAATACCTCAATCTTCTAATCTCCTCCAATCTTCAAGTCCAATTCTTATAATATCTCCTCCAATCTTCAAAATCTTGAATAAAAAAATTAAAATAAGTTAGAATTATAAATCAATACAAATTATAAATAAACTAAATATAAAATATAAAATATAAATAAACTAAATAAATCAATACCTTCAAAAATGGTGTGAGAATGGAATGAGAAGAGGAAGAGAATGAGAAGAGGAAGAGAGAAATACAGTGTGAGAGAAGAGAGGAAGAATGAGAAATGAGGAAGAGAGGAAGAGAAAATGAAGAAGGGGGAAGCGTCTGTTATGCAGAATATATTGAATATTTAGCGACGTGATAAAATAGACGGTACATACTGACGTGGTGGACACGTCGCAAGCTGCCAACGGTCCAATTGGCAGCGTCATTCAATTCACGTCGCTAATTACTGATTGGGAAGACACGTCGCAAGGTGCCAACGGTCTAATTGGCAGCGTCATTCAATTCACGTCGCTAATTACTGATTGGGAAGACACGTCGCAAGCTGCCAACGGTAATAAATTTTGAATTGCCAATCTATCTTCACCTGCCAAAGCCTGCGCATGTCAATTCAAAGTCAGCATTAAAGGCTTCCGACGTGAAAACCACATCACAATTAAAAATTTGAAATTTTTTATTTTTCCACCATAAGACTTTACAGATTTCTAAGTTTAAAAATTTTGTTTTATCTTTTGCGACGTGGAAAGCATTTCACAAGTTTTTTTTAAATTCATTTTTTTCTGACCCCCCATGTGAATACGTAATTGTTAATATTAATGATTAAAATAACATACCGACGTGTTATTCACGTCAGAACAGTCCTTTTCTTCCCACGTGAATAACACGTCACAAATATATGTCGCTAGGGAGCCCTTTTCTTGTAGTGAAAATTCATCCAAACTATAGATACATAATAGCACTTCTCTAACTGAAATATTAAACCACTAGGTAAAGTCAATACATAATTTCTGCGGCTAAAGCAACATCCTTTACTCCATTGTCAACTCGTAGATCAACTTCGCCTTTGGCCAATTCTCTACTCCTTTTTAGCCCCTGCAGATTAGTACAAATGTGAGAACCCCATTCAGTATCCAATATCCATGATGCAGAAGTAGGCAAATTTATTTCTATAACAAAAATACATGAAGTTGAAGTCTCCACTCCATTCTTCTTATCTTCTAGATACTTTAGACAGTTTCTCTTCTAGTGTCGGGTCTTACCGCAATAGAAATAAGTTCTCTCTAAGAAGCAACTCATAGTTGTACGTTCCAACACCAAAACAGATTATTATGCTCTTGCTCACACCACGTTTAAATTGTTGCGGATAGCTGAGTTGTCGGTTTCTTTCTGTCTCCTACACTCTTTTATGATAACTTAAGTGCTGTGATGCTCTCTTATAACTCAATTCTCCATGTTAGGACCAAACACATTAAATTGAAAATCCACTTTGTTCGTAAACGTGTTATTGCTAAGAAACTGAAGATTCACCATGTCCCTAGTGTTCAAGTTGCAGACACACTAACCAAACCCCTCGATACTGCAACTTTTCAAGATTTGCGGACCTAACTCAAAGTCGTGACATATAACCCTTCTTGATTTTGTAGGAGTATTAAAAAAAAAATATGTGATGTATGTAGAATACCATAGGTGTATGTAGAATAATATATATGTGTGCATGACAACATGAAAGAGCCATACAAGTAGAATGCATGGCTATGAGGATAATGCACATCCATGCATGACCATGCAAAACTTATATAAAGGAGTGCAATAGAAGTTAACCATTCAAGCAAAATGTTAATGAGATTCACAAAGTCTAGCGGATTACATTTCTCAGCTTATATTCACGCCATAATAGGTAATCTACCCAAAACATTTTTTTTTTAACATAATGCTTAGTGAAAAAGGGATCATTGTTACAAGTTGAAGTTACACTACATATTATATATATTATCAAGTAAACAAACAATAAATCAAACAAACAAACAAGTATCTCATAACTAGTCGGCTAAATATCAAATTTCTCATGACAACAAGTTGTTACATAATCCTGCTTTGTGTCAGTGAATCTGTAGGTTAATTGGTTGTTGTTTTGTTTTCAGAGCACCCCCAGTGCTCTTTTCTATCAATACAAGAGTTGCTTATTTAAAAAAAAAAAAAAAACAAGTTGTTACATACTCTCTTTTCAAAAACTAATCTTATAATGCATCAAAATAATTGTCTATGGACTCTTGTGAATCCTAACTTTAATTTGAATATCAAAATACTAACTTTATCTATTGTGCGCTTCACCCACGTATGCCTGCCATTTTTGTTGTTGAGAATATAAGATCACTGTTACCTTTTTTTGTATGCGAGCTCTGAAATGGAAAATTCTTCTGCAAGTGGTTGAAGTGGAACTAGTAAAATTCTCAAAGTACATATTCTTTTTTTCTTCTTTTTGACAGATGCACAAATTCTCTAGACAATGAACTAAATTAAAATGCAGCATTGAATTATTCTCTTTTGTAGTATAGTATCAAACTAAATTTCTGACGGTATATATCCAATAACATTATCTACAACTATAAATATGTAGCAAGCAGATTAGAGAGTATTCCACAACTCAAGAGCTTGAATTTTTCAGTGAGTATATCTTTAGTAAATTTGAGTTTCTCTGAAGTCATGGCTCAATTGTGTGTCCTTGAGACAACGGTACAACTCAAATCATGTCCTCAAAAGTTCTATAACTTCCTCAAGAGCCAAAGCCAACACATTCCAAATAAAGCACAGAGCGAAAACGTGCATGGCGTTGAGATTCACAAAGGCGATTGGAACACTCCTGGTTCAATCAAGATTTGGAAATTTAGCATAGGTTTGTTAATTATTATTATCACTACTATTATGTATGATTAGATTTCGAACTTAATTTAGACGTGCAATCGGCAAAAATATTGTACTCATACATCAATATTTTTGTGTTGAAAATTAATGCAGAAGGGAAGGAGGAGATATTCAAGGAAAGAATTGAAGTGGATGAAGTGAACAAGACTATAACTTATGTTGCTGCTGGAGGGAATGTGTTGGAGTTGTACAAAAGCTACAAGGCCATTGTGAAAGTGGAGAATCAAATTTTAAAGTTGAGAATAGAATATGAGAAGATTAATGATGATACCCTACCTCCAAGGAAATACCAGCAGTTTATCATAAATATTGTTAGAGATCTTGATGGAAACTTAGTTAAAGTTGGTTAATCTGTATTCTACATTATTTCCTCAAAAAAAAAAAATTATATGTGAGTGTTCTATACAAATTAAATGATTTGGTGTGAAATTCACATTAAAATCATTCAATAATTATAGGAGAGCGTAAAATAAGAACTTGAATGATCTTTTATATTGTGTTTTGTGTTTATGTATGCATGATGCACTTGAATTGTGTGTTTGTCTGATCCACTAGATTTATTAGCCTAAGTTTGATTTTATGTTTGGAACATTCTTTGATATATTTAGTTGCTCTAAAGTAAAATAAATTTTGATTTTAGAACTTCTTTTAATTAAAAGTTATGATTTATAATTTTTGAGTCAAACATAATTATTTGGGGTTGAGAGATCACCTTTATTTTTTCCCTTTGTGTTTTAATTTGGCAAAGGAAGGCATCCTCTAAAAATACTCTGATGGGTAAAATAGTCTAGTTGTTGCTTTAATATCAAATTGCTTTTGACATTTCCAAACTCCTTCTCTTGTGTTGATGAAGTATTAGTTGTATTGTTGCTCTAATACAAAATTATTGAATTTAAGTGTATGTGTTTAAGCCCTACATTGATAAAATATATCAAAAGTAAGTATTTTGATATCGTATCTATAAGAAATAGTATGGTAAAATAACAATTAAGATGATTTTAAGTGAAAAAGTTTCTAACTTAATCGTAAGAGACTATAAAATGATAAATGATGACAAAATTAACAATGATTAAAAATTATTGGAATTAAATTTTGTTAATTTTCAAATGTATTCTCATAATTAGTTTTAGCTAAAACTCAATATTAATCACATATTGCTCGGCAAACTTTATTTATGATTAAATAATGTGTTAAAATAATTCTTAGGGTGTAATTATTGATCTCTTCATCCAATTAACCAATATAATAACGTTAAGGGTCATGCTAACATGTGTCCTAAGTCACATGTTAAATGTTAATGATACTATAATTAGAAAAAGTTAAATGTAATTAAATGCAATAAAGTCATATTTAAAGTTTCGATACATTGAATGCATGCGTTTCAAAAAAATATTTCTATAAATATCTTATTATCTTGTGCCCTGAGAGCACATGTTTGGTTTTCTCTAACATTATTTATCAATAACAATGTGAATGTTAAACTTAAATCTATTTCTAAAGTTTAGGATTTGACAAATGATTACTCTAGATCTAGATCTAAATTTTTTCAATAACATTTCAAATTTAAATGTTGAATTATAATTGACGATAAGGAGTGAAAATAAGAATAAACATCAAAACAAATGGATAACTAGAAAATACATAACACATTGAACAAAAGCATTACATGATAGTACAAGAAATTACATCTAATTTCATCAAGAAAGGGTTTAGGTACTTATTGTCAAGCTAGCTTTACAAATCTTGTTAGAAAACGCTTCAAAGTTTAACAAATTCAGCTTGAATCGTGTACGGAACACTTTTCTTATAGTATTTCAAGCACTCTCGAATGTTTTAGAGTCTCAATGCAGGAATATCCAGGATAATTCAGCCTTATCGAGTTTGCGCCAGACCGACAAAAACTCGAATGCAGCGAAGAGTGATCTGGAATTATTTAGAGGATTTTTCGATTTCTGTGATGTGACATTCTGAATCCGGAATCATGTTTTTATAGACCAAAATAATATTGTTTCATAAGGTTGCGACCCTTGGTGAAACAATATAATTTTCAAAAGTTATGACTGTTGGCACACAGCATGGTTCACTAGTGATTGCATGGTTTCACTCTGCAGCATTTCGTGGACAGTGGCCACTCTCCGAATTCAAAATTCAAATCATAGGCTCAAGTGCCGTCTACAAGCCGCCACTAGCGCCTCTACGCCTCGCACCCGGACCCGGAGGCGGAGCCTGAGCCGAAGTCGGAGCCGGAGCCGGAGCCGGTGTCGCCGGTGGCAACACCGGCGAGTGGTTGTATGGTTGAGACAAGTGGCATAATGATTGGGACCACCACATTTATCAATGTGGCACTTTATCCTCTTTTATCCTTTTGTTGAGTTAATGATATTAACTCTTATAAATGTTTTCAAAGTTAGTGAATATTCCAATGTTGGACTTTATTTCATGCATTTATTAGCATTTACTCACTTTCACTATTTTGTCATTTTAGAACACAACTTGTAAAATTACTCAATAATTTTACAACAATCTCCCACTTATTCTAATAATGACAAATCCTATTCCAGAATATAGAAGATAAAAAGTGTTAATACAGTTAGGTATTTTTCGATTTGAACTTAACCTTAGTAAAGAAAACGCAAAGCCTAATCAGAACGTTAGGTAGCTATGCTTTGAACCATTATCCCATGTGATCAGACCGACATTGCTATACACCCACTTTTTAGAGTTTCTTCGCCTACATATCTCGCCTAACACTATTTATGGCCATGTGCTTTTCCTGTTTTCATGAATTTATCATGAGAGAAACTCCAACTCTCATTTTGAGACGACACCATCTCGAAATTCATATAGGTGAAGTTTCATTAGTATCTCTTTAGATACATATACTCGATGTAGAACTTCATTAAGAGTTTCTTTAAAACTCAACCCTCAATTATGTAATAGTCAACATTGTCACGAAATGTTGCACCAACTTCCAAATCAACGACTTGTTGTTACCCATTGAATCTTAGGTTAAGATATATTAACTTCAGATTGGGTTGCTATCATTGTCGGAACCCTCATTCAAGGAGTTCTAATCCCATACCTCTCGAGGTAGACTTTACTAAATCTCTGCCAAGTGGTTTAGTAAAAGGATCAGCCAAATTGTAGCTTGTTTGTATATATGTCAGTGAAATGATCCCATACTTTATCATTTTTCTCACGAGAGAGTGTCTAAGACCTATGTGACTAGACTTTACATTGTATACTTCATTGAATGCTCTATCCAGGGTGACTTGACTATCACAATGTATCAATACTTTTGAAACATTGTCTTTAGCTAATGGAACCTCTAATAAAAGATCCCTCAACCATTCTGCTTCTTGTCCAGCAGATGCAAGAGCCACAAACTCTGATTCCATGGTTGAGAGAGTAATGCATATTTGTTTCTTGCTCTTCCAAGAAATCGCACCTCCAGCTAATGTGAATATCCACTCAATTATAGATTTATAATCTCCAACGCCTGATATCCAACTTGCGTCGGTATATCCTTCTAGTATGGCAGGAAACTTACCATAATGAAGGCCAAGATTTGTAGTCTTTAACAAATATCCAAAAATCTTTGTTATGGCCTTCTAATGGTCATCATTTGGATTTATAGTAAATCTACTCATCTTACTAATTGCAAATGTTATGTCTGGTCTAGTACATTGCAGTAAGTACATTAGACAACCAATTGCGCTTGCATATTCCAATTGTGCCACAGTTCTACCATTATTCTTTTGAAGTCTGACACTAGGATCGAACGGAGTGTTTACTTCCTTGAAGTTTAGGTGTTTGAAATTTTCCAACATTTTTTCAACATAATGTGTTTGATTAAGTTCATAACCCCCCACTATTTTGTTTTACTTTGATCCCTAATATAGTGTCAACTAGTCCAAGATATTTTATCTTGAATGTGGAAGTTAGAAATCTTTTTGTTTCTAAGATTCCATTCATTTCATTGCTAATAATCAACATGTCATCAACATATAGACATAGAAATATTACAATATTTCCACACACCTTTGTGTACAAGCATTTGTCACAAGAGTTTGGAATGAACCCATTTGAAAGTATGGCAGTGTCAAATTTTTGATGCCATTGTTTTGGTGTCTGTTTTAAACCGTATAAAGATTTGACAAGTTTGCATACCTTGTTAGAACAAGAAATGTTCTGATCAATATTATTTGTTTTGATGATAACATTATGTATGAATTTTGTATAAGACAATGCGGTACTCTAATCCTTTGCATTTTCCATTTTAGGAAATATATAAAGAGTATGCACAAAGCAGCGCTCAGAAGCACTGACTCAGAAGGTTCTGGATGGCTTCATCAGAACATGCTCTGGCAAGACATCAGAAGATGGTCATGCAGAATCATAACATGAACTGTAAAGCATCAGAAGAACAGAAGTCAAAAGTACAAGCTCTGAAGCTTTGATAGTGTCACGCTCAAAGCTCTTCAAAGTCAGAAGACAGAAGATGCTCTGCACCAAAGCCGTTGACTCTGATATTCAAACGTTGTTATCTACAAAATCTGAGTCCAGAAGAAAGTACAAGATGAAAGGTTGTAACGTCAAATCTCTGACTGACAAAAGGAACGTTAGAAGCTACAAAAGGCAAAGTCAGTAAAAGCAGCAAAAGCAAGGCTCGAGGTAATTGACAAAAGTGTGAAATATTAAATGCAACATTGTACTATTCACGTAAAGCATTAAATGCTCCCAACGGTCATTTCCTCTCAACACCTATAAATAGAAGTTCTAATCAGAAGCTTGATACAACACTTGCGCAAAATATACTGAAATGCTGTCAAATTCAAAAGCTTACGAACTCCATCTTCAACCTCACAAACTCTTGTAATATTTAGTGAGTGTTAAGTTTAGAACTTAAGAGAAATATCACAGTTGTGATTGCAGCTTTATTAGAAGCATTCAAACTCTTGTAAACTTTATTTTAAATTGATTGTAAAAGGATTCCTAGAGTGATCAAGTTGTGATCTGTAGACTCTAGAAGACTTAGAGGGTATCTAAGTGGAAAACCATTGTAATCAGTTGGATTAGTGGATTAAATCCTCAGTTGAGGTAAATCACTCTAAAGGGGGTGGACTTGAGTAGTTTGGTTAACAACGAACCAGGATTAAAGTAATTGTGTTCATTGTTTTTATCTTCTAAGTTTTTGAAGTTACACTTATTCAATCCCATCCTTTCTAAGTGTTTTTAACTCCTTCATAACTTTTGTTCATTTCTTGGAAGCATGTAGCCTTCTGGTTGCTCCATATAGATTTCCTCGTCGAGATCTCCATTTATGAATGCTATTTTAACATCCATTTGATGTACAATAAATTTGTTCAAGGAAGCTAGTGCACACAATATTCTAATCGTCGTAGTTTTTGCTATTGGTGCATATGTGTCAAAATAATCAATGCCTTACTTTTGTCTAAAACCTTTTGCTACTAGTCTATCCTTGTATGTGTTTAATGTACCGTTGCTGTGATACTTTTTTCTAAACACCCATTTGCATCCAATGGGTATTGATCCCTTCGGAAGATCAACTAGTTCCCAAGTATGGTTTGACATAATTGAATCCATTTCATCTTGGATAGCATCCTTCCAAAAAAAGCGTCTCTAGAAGTCACTGCTTCTTTATGTAGCAACCTGCCTAAAAATTATACTTAGAGAGTCGCCACCTATTCTGAAGGGCGAATAGGAAACCCTACACAGATAAGAGATTGAGGGTAAGTTATTATAATCAGGCTGAGGGAAGGTATGAGGCACCCTCAGCCCTTTCCTAAAGGCTAACAATCAAAGATTAGGGTTGCATGGCAGAAAATTAGGGAGAAATGTGGCAAACAGAATTTTAAGACATGATTGAGATTTTGAAGAGGGGGACTCGCCTTGTTGCCAAGTGCCTACGTACCTCCTTAGGGAGGATCAGAGTCTACGTAGTTCGGGAAGGGTTGTACGCCATTTAGAGTTGGAATTTGATTTGATACGGTTTTTTAGAGGCTTTTTGGTCGGCCTATCGCAGTTTGGTTTGTAATTGTAGTTTGAATGGATTTTAGAATGATTTTTAGGGTTTGGGCGTACAACCCTGATTTGGCACAATTAACCGCGATAATCGATTGATTCAATTACCATAGTTAAAAGATTTGAAATTTGCACCACCAATTTTAATCGATTGGTTCGATTATTACTAATGATGAATTAAGGTACATTTTAATAATTTTTACAGAATTTTATATGCATTGTTACCCCTCGTGATCGATTGATTCGATTAAAAAGAATAACAAATTAAATCGAAGGGAAGACGGTTAATCATCACAACTAATAAAATAGTTGCAACCATTTAACCAAATAATAATAAGACCAATTTTTATTTAATTAAATAACATTTTAATTAAAAAAATATTGTTAACCATAGCGATTAATCGATTTAATCGGCACGAATAACAAATTATAATTTTTTGTAATTTAATTGTCATGTATTTATTTTACAAAAAAAATATTATAATACAATTATTTAATTACATTAAAATAGATATTTTAATTAAAACAAATAAAACAATTAAAATTATTAAGTTTTTATCAAGGTTATGATTCAGTATGGCAACTTGGATGGCTTATAATATAGGGACTGGATCTGGAGCGCTTGATTAAGGCTGGGGGGAAGATCTAAGGCTCAGATTTGGGAGGTGTATGGTGGAAACTACATGAGGCGCAACATGTGATCAAGGATGGAATTTCAGAAAAAAATATGTGGGAACGGGGTATCGAACCCACGCCCCCAGGGTCACTCAATACTCTTACCAACCCAACCAAGACGTTCACGCGTTTAAAAAACGCTTTCGCTGCAATACATATAATAATCAAATAACTGAAAGGGAAACGCGCGCGAAATTTAAAAGGTCCAATGTGATGGTGACACGCCATCGTCTTCTCCACTCACCCTGCAAGTTTTCAGACAAAATAGCTACGAAATAGCTATAGTTTTGGATTCGTAGCAACTGCATAAGAAAAATAGCGAATAGCTCATGTGTGACTATAAATGTTTCGCGACCCTACCGTTCCCCTCGTCTCAACCACGTGAGTTCGATGGTGCCCTCAATTGAACCCAATTTAACCCACAAACGAAAACCCCAATTCAAGAACCCTAAACCTTTGACCGGCCTCTAATGGCAATGTTAGATTTAAACACGCAAACTCAAAACCAGTGATCCAGAAACCATCAACACATCAAAACGAACCAGATTATATGACTAAAACATCATGAGGATGCATATAACGTGCTAATCGAATCAATATGCAGAATGACTTACCTTGACTGAATGGAGAAAGATCTGGGGGTGCTGAAGCAGAGAAACAATCCTAACACGTTCCAAATCCTTTGAGGAAGCTTTTGAGGCCTTCAAACCTTGTTGAAACCTCTGAATTTCCAAAAACCAATTTCAAGTTCTTGAGTGATTTTTTCGGTTCTTGCAAGTGCGTTTTTGTTCAGAATTTTCGTCCCCTATTCATGTGCACGACCTCCTCTACTTATAGGGAGTGATTTAGGTTTAGAAAAGAGCCCAAAGAATCCTTGAATCCAATCTTGCCATGTTGAGAAATTTGATTTTCTTTCTTGAATGATAAGCTACTATTTTGGTCAAGATTTGATTTTATTTCTCCTTCATCCAATTACCACGAAATTAATAATATATTTTGTCATTAACATTGATTGGAAATCAACAAAATATATTTTCTAACAAAATATTTAATTTTCTTACTTATTTAAATCATAAAATCAATTTTTTATGAAATAAATGTTTAAAAAAACTAAATAATATGTTTAAATTTCGTGACATCTTATTTTGGGCATGTTAATAACTTGTGGACCAAGTTTGCATAAGAAAACCATAGGCCCATTTGCAAAATTCCTTAATTTGAACCCTCCTTCTTTACATTTGGTCCCTCAAAATCACCTGACTTTGATCAAGCATATCTCCTTCAATTTTTAAGCTATGAGGGAGATCTAATACTTTTTAGAAACCTCAAGAGGTCCTCTACAAGCCACTTTGGAATATATTTTTCATTTGAGGCTTTTATCTTGACCATATCCTCTTTGGGAAAAAAACTGTTTCTGAAGGATGCCTGAAAATGACCTGTAATCTTTTGCCTTGTATCTCTTAAATGAAGCATTTTTAGCCTTGGCTTGTGGGACACAAAGTTGTAGAGAATTCAATTTCCTTCATAATAGGCTTTGAGTGGGGAATTTCTGATGTTCCATGTGAAAGTTATGCCCAGTCAAAGTTGGGTTGACTTTCTCCTAAGAAACCCTAATTTGAACCTTTCCATCTTTGTTCATCTCTGAGTTTCTATTAATGGAATCATGATCAATTCTTGATCAAATGATGGTTATGCACCCCATACTTGATATTTGCCCAATGGTTAAAGTTTGGATCATGCCTTGATTATGATTGACCTTTCAATTTGGATCAGTTGACTGTGAATTATCTGGATTATGTGAATGAGCCATGCTTTGAGATTTGAGCCTTGCTTTTGTTATGAGAAAAATGTGGGAGGTAAATTTTGGGGTATGACAGCTGCCCCTATTTAATTACCTTGGATTGGGTGACAAGAGGGTGTGTAGACCTCGCGTCGTTCCGATCGAAGAGTTATTAAATACTGGAAGACCCTTAAATTTACCTTGAACCCGGTAGTGGAGAGGGAATGCCTTGTTAAAGTAGCTACCTTGCTTATGGCGCTAGCAGGGGTTTGCAGCTTATGGGTAACTCACTTACTATAGTTCTAGTAAGTCGTCGCGGTTGGTATACCCATTCACTATCGTAGTTGGAATAAGTCTGTCGCAGATGGTAAGGTCCACTTACTTTCCAGTAAGTCGTCGCAGTTGACCGTACCTACTCACTATCGTAGTTAGAGTAAGCTTATCGTAGATGGTAGGGCCCACTTACTGTCAGTCTAGTAAGTCGTCGCAGTTGACCGTACCTACTCACTATCGTAGTTGGAGTAAGCTTATCGTAGATGGTAGGGCCCACTTACTATCAGTCTAGTAAGTCGTCGCAGTTAGCCGTACCTGCTTACTATCGTAGTTGGAGTGAGCTTATCGTAGATGGTAAGGTCCACTTACTTTTCAGTAAGTCGTCGCAGTTGACCGTACCTACTCACTATCGTAGTTAGAGTAAGCTTATCGTAGATGGTAGGGCCCACTTACTATCAGTCTAGTAAGTCGTCGCAGTTAGCCGTACCTGCTTACTATCGTAGTTGGAGTGAGCTTATCGTAGATGGTAAGGTCCACTTACTTTTCAGTAAGTCGTCGCAGTTGACCGTACCTACTCACTATCGTAGTTGGAGTAAGCTTATCGTAGATGGTAGGGCCCACTTACTATCAGTCTAGTAAGTCGTCGCAGTTAGCCGTACCTGCTTACTATCGTAGTTGGAGTAAGCTTATCGTAGATGGTAAGGTCCACTTACTTTTCAGTAAGTCGTCGCAGTTGACCGTACCTACTCACTATCGTAGTTGGAGTAAGCTTATCGTAGATGGTAGGGCCCACTTACTATCAGTCTAGTAAGTCGTCGCAGTTAGCCGTACCTGCTCACTATCGTAGTTGGAGTGAGTTTATCGTAGATGGTAAGGTCCACTTACTTTCCAGTAAGTCGTCGCAGTTGACCGTACCTACTCACTATCGTAGTTAGAGTAAGCTTATCGTAGATGGTAGGGCCCACTTACTGTCAGTCTAGTAAGTCGTCGCAGTTAGCCGTACCTGCTTACTATCGTAGTTGGAGTGAGCTTATCGTAGATGGTAAGGTCCACTTACTTTTCAGTAAGTCGTCGCAGTTGACCGTACCTACTCACTATCGTAGTTGGATTAACCCCAAAAGGGTTGTTTGTCTTGATGCGGGCGAGTTACGTGTATAAAAGGTTATCTTGCAGATGTGTATGCTCATGATTTTGTTATTTGTATGATGAATGTTTGTGTGCGAATGCAGGTCATGTGAATGTTTTGTATGTAAATGCGATGTGTATGAGTGTTTATGTAAGTGAATATGTAAGTAT
This sequence comes from Vicia villosa, assembly GCF_029867415.1. Lineage (NCBI taxonomy): Eukaryota > Viridiplantae > Streptophyta > Magnoliopsida > Fabales > Fabaceae > Vicia > Vicia villosa. The sequence continues at coordinate 172,635,172 of NC_081183.1, read as the reverse complement.
GATGACTTTGGGGTACTATCTTTTGTCACCAATTGGAATTTGTTTAAGATCTTTCGAGCAACTTTACGGGTCTTGACTCAGATCGCCCGGGGCTAGTATGTTGGAATGTGGCGGTGTTTTTTTTTTTTTTAGGGTTATCAGATCATCAGGCGTATATTGGCTGCCGGAGGTATCGCGGTTTTATCCCCTTTATTTCAGTCTAATGATTTGTAAGTTTCCTGTTTTAAATTCGAAGTTTAAAGTTTATGAGAAATAAATTATTCTTTGCACTTGGTATTGAAATGATGAAAAGATAAGTATGAAAGTGAAAAGCTTTTATTGATTATTGCCTTAAATTGGCGAATGTACAAAGGGTATGAGAGAAAGAAAAATGACAAATAGAAATGACATTAATACTGCTATTGCTCTTTTTTGCTATCGAGGGCCCCAGTAATCCTCTGACTTCGGAAGTTGATGATTGCTCGATTTCCTATCCTTTACGAATTGTCTTGGGCTCGTAGCTTGGAGCCTTATCCCTGCTAGGCATAGTACCTCTTGACTGCATCTGAATTGATTGGGTGCGATAGCTCATCCCCATCCATTGTAGTGAGGACTAATGCCCCTCCCGAGAACACCGTTTTTACAATGTATGGACCTTCGTAGTTAGGTGTCCATTTTCCACGGGCGTCGAGTCGAGGTAACAGTATCTTCCTGAGGACAATGTCACCTTCTTTGTAGGTTCGAGGTCGGACCTTCTTATCGAACGCTTTTTTCATCCTCTTCTGATAGAGTTGTCCGTGACACAAAGCTGTCAGTCGCTTTTCTTCAATGAGATTAAGCTGATCGAAACGAGTTTTTACCCATTCCGATTCTTCTAACTTTGTGTCAGTTATGACTCTTAATGACGGGATCTCCACTTCGATTGGGAGGACAGCTTCCATACCGTAGACTAGGGAGAAGGGAGTTGCCCCTGTAGATGTACGCACCGAGGTTCTGTAACCGTGTAGGGCGAAGGGCAGCATTTCGTGCCAATCCTTGTATGTTTTCACCATCTTTTGTATTATTTTTTTGATATTTTTGTTTGCAGCTTCGACAGCGCCGTTCATTTTAGGCCTGTATGGTGAAGAATTGTGGTGTTCAATCTTGAACTCCTCGCACAGCTCCCTCATCATGTTATTGTTCAGATTTGACCCATTATCGGTGATAATCCTGCTTGGAATCCCATACCGACATATGATATTATGCTTGATGAACCGAGTGACTACTTGTCTTGTTACGTTGGTGTAAGAGGCAGCTTCGACCCATTTGGTAAAGTAGTCTATGGCGACTAATATAAATCGGTGTCCGTTCGAAGCTTTAGGTTCTATCATCCCTATCATGTCGATTCCCCACATTGCAAATGGCCATGGTGAACTCAGAACGTTCAACGGGTTTGGTGGTACGTGCACCTTGTCAGCGTAGATTTGGCACTTGTGACAGGTCCTTGCATATTGGAAACAGTCGGCCTCCATCGTTAACCAGTAATACCCTGCCCGCAGTATCTTTCTAGCCATTGAATGTCTGTTTTGCATGAGTTCCGAAGGTTCCTTCATGTACCTCCCTGATAATTTCCTTGGCCTCGTTTTTATCTACACACCTCAATAACACTGAATCATAGTTCCTTTTGTATAGGATGCTTCCGCTTAAGAAGAACTTGGATGCAAGTCTCCTCAGCGTCTTTTTATCAATTGTTGAGGCATTCTCCGGGTATTCTTGTTTTTCCAGGTACTCTTTAATGTCGTGGGTACCATGGTTTGTTGTCAGACTGCTCCTCGATCGTGAGACAATAGGCAGGTTCGTCGAAGTGCCTAACGGTTATTCGTGGTTCATGGTTTGGCCAGGTCACTTTGAACATAGAGGAAAGCGTTGCTAGTGCATCGGCTATTTGATTTTCTTCCCTCGGGATATGAGTAAAGGTGATAGTATCAAATTCAGCTGTCAACTCCAGTATAAGGTCTCGGTATGGGATTAGCTTTACATCTCGAGTGTCCCACTCTTTGTTGACCTGATGGATTACCAATGCTGAGTCTCCGTATACATCAAGGAGTTTGATTCTTAGGTCGATTGCAAGCTTCTAACCCCAATATGCATGCTTCGTATTCTGCAATGTTGTTGGTACAGTCGAAACATAGTCTTGCAGTGAAGGGTAAGTGTCGGTCATCGGGAGATGTCAATACTGCCCCTATGCCATGTCCTAGTGCATTTGAAGCACCGTCGAACATGAGTTTCCATACCAAACCCGGTTCGGGTCCCTCATCGGGTCCCGGTATTTCATAGTCTCTTACTAGCATAATATCCTCGTCTGGGAAGTCGAACTTCATAGATTGGTATTCCTCGAGTGGTTGGTGGGCAAGATGTTCTGCCAAGACACTCCCTTTTATTGCTTTTTGAGTTACATACTGTCATACCCCAAAATTTGCCCATGCTATTCAAAAACACAAAGCTCCAAAACACAGTCTCCTACATAGAAACTCTAAACTAGGGTTTGACTAATTCAAGGGAAAATCATTGAATCAATGGCTCAAGGTGGTTCAATAAGGTCCCTAATATCCCAAAGTATCTCCATGTAAAGTTTCAAGTCAAACAGAACAAGTTGGTCCCTCAAATCGTGATTAGGTCAACAGTCGATCCCCAAGGGCAAAATAGTCATTTCAAGTCCAAATACAGTCAAAGTTCAAGATACTTGGTCAACAACATCCTCATAACCCTAAAATCATCATTTGATCAAGGGTTGATCATGATGATACAAGAAAAGATCAGAAAAGTCAAAAGTTAAAGGTTACTATTTTGGGCATGAACTGAAAAAGTCAACCAAACTTTGAAAATTCACCAAGTATTCATACTTCATCAGAAAAATTCCAACCAAAGCTCATTTTGAAGGGAATTCATTCCTCTATCCAATGGTCCAAGAATCAAAGCCCATAGGTCAATGGTTTAAGAGATATGGCCTTAAACATTAGAGGTCCTTTTCAAAAGTCAACAAAAAGACACCTTTTTCAAAAGGACATAAAATGAGAATGGAAAAGGATTTTGATATAAGACCAAAGACATTGGTTAGAGGACTCTCCAAGGTTTCTAAAATGTCTTAGAACACTTCCATACCTCAAAAATTGAGGGAGATAGGCCTTGTCAAAGTTGGGTTATTTTGGAGAGAAAAATGTAAAAGAATTTAAAATATTTTGCCCAAATTATTTTAACTCAATCATGATTCCCAAGTATCCAAGAGTTTCTAATCCTAGTACCACGAATTTCTAACAATTATCTGATTTTTTATTGATTTTTTTTCATTAAAAATATAGTTTAAATCAATAAATCAAAGAAATTTGAAAAAGATTTGGTTTAAATATATTTTTTGATCAATTCAACAATCAATAGTATCCCATAAATGTACAAAATTCGTTCTAAGGATAATTGTTTGGAAAAATTGGATTTGAACCAAATTTAGAAAGTTTAAGAAATCAAATTTTTCTTGAGTGCCAATCAAAGATTCACTTGGATTGAGTTCAAAACTATTAGACCTAATCCTTCTCTTATAAGTATAGAGGCAATTCAGAAGTTAGGGTTACGAAATTTCGGCCTTCAAGAGCCACAAACCCGAGTGCAAGGTTGAAGAAAATTTCAAAACAGTTTCGGAGTTAGGAGGATTTTCAGAGAGATTCAAAGGTCCTTACACGTTCAGTGGAGATTGCCAAAGCTTTTCAGATCATCATCATCATTCGTAGAGTCCAGAATCGACCCCAAAAACTCTCGGTTTGTTCAATTTTCTTTAAACTCGATTCATCAAATATACGCATCATTCATAGCTTTTAATTGTATATGTGTGTTTAGTATGATGTTCTAATGGATTCTGGAAACTGAATTGGGTTTACATGTTGATCTGAGCCTAACGCCATTGAAGGGCTCCAAAAGCTTGAAATTGGGGCTTTCCATATTAGGTAAAATTAGGGCTAATAATGAGTACCATTAAACTCGTGAGCTCTGGACGATCACGTCCATGAGGTCGCGCCAAATTTATATGGTGTGTACAAGAATTTCGTTTTTGCAGGTTGATTCGCTACGAGCCCGATTCGTAGCAAATTCGCAGCTACGCGTTTAGGTTTTTTTCAGCGAAGAAGATGATACCGTGGCAGCATCCTATTGGCTGTTTTCAAACAGAAAAGCGGGCGCCGTCTGTTTTTTGGCTTTTTATGATTCAGTGTGTTCCCTGTATGCGCGTACGATGCTCCCTCACCATCACGTCCATCCATCTGATCATCCAGCAGATCCAATGCACAGAAACTTGCAGGCGCACCATGAACCACCGTAGAGGCGCAACACCGGATTATTTCGCTAAGTTTTCTTTTTCTTTTTCTTTTTATTATTATTTTATTTTATTATTTTTTTTTCTTTTCAAATTACAAAAACTTTGTTTTTTTATAATAATAACATTTAAACTTATTTCTTTTTGTACTATTTAATATATATTCTTATTTTATCATTTATTTTCTTCTTTACTTATTTACTTATATTATTTACTAAATTCTCATTATTATATTCATATATCTATTTATTTTCTTATAATTATATTATTTACATATTTTTTTTTTATTTTTATCATCCTTATTTATATTATTAGATTATATTTATATATAGTATTTAAAATCCTGAATATTTATTTTAATTATATCTATTTAATTTCTTTCATTTAAATTACATTTAATCACTTATATAATCAAAAATTCATACATATTTTATTTTAATTCATAAAAATTCATAAAAAATATTTTTACATTCAATTTAATCTTCTGATCCTGATTTAATTAATTAGGTCGCAAGACCAATAATTAATTAAATCATTTGTGGTTTCTTATTTAAATCCGTACCCTAATCAGGGTTTACGAGATCATGCCATACACTGATTTTATATTTCTTTTCTATGCCTTTTCAGGGTTACCAACAGGGTTTCTCCCGATAACACGCCACACCCTATTACGAAGCTAAGTCCCGATTCAATTCTCTTTATTTATTTATTTTATATATTTAACGCAAAATTATTCTCTCCGTTTGTTTATTTTCCCCATTTTAAAATTAGAGTTTATTTTTAAATACCAATGAACTGCCTATACACTCAAGCCTTGATGTTTCTTCTTTCAGTTCTTAATGGTCAGAGTCAATGCTTTAGGCAAACCTTGGCCCACCAACCCTGTCAGGGCAAATGCCAAGCTAAGTACTCTTCGTTCATTTACTTTTTAAAATTCTTTATTCTTTTGTTTTTTAGGGTTAACTTCATTTGCCTCCGAACCGATAATGCACTCACCCCTCTGTTTGTTCTTTCTTTTCCAAATCTTCAGGGTTTGTCGACTGCCAAAGCTACGAGTATTGGTAACCCTAAACCCTATTTTCAATTATTACTTGTGTTAAACCTGTTGCCTTTTATTTTTATATCCCGCTGGTTTCAATTCCCCTCTCCTCCGCTGGTTGCAATTTCCCTTCCCCGTATTTGTTATATTGCGTTTGTTATATTGCGTGGTTAGTAACATAGGGAGTGACAACCATGAATTGAATTTAGAATCACTAATTTACAAGATAACATAACTGAATTAACCACGTGATTGTTGCACACACGCACTCTTTTGGGGGTAACCTCTCTGTTGCCTTGTTGCCTGTTGCCTGTTGCCTGTTGCCTTTGTGTTTTTGCAGAATAAGCCTCGTCCCTCGAATTCGAGATACCTCAGCCATGTTGCCTCGATAAAAAGGTCACGACCCTAATGATGCTGCCTTCGATACACAAATGACCTCGACCCTCGGATGTTGCCTACGAAAAGGCTGAGGTATCTTCTGGCTGCCTACGAAAATGGCTTATTCTGATCCTTGCCTTAGACTACCTGCCCCTCTATGGCATGGGACAGTCTTATGGCAAAGGATGCTTCGACGACCCGTCAACCTCCAAACGAAAGGCTTCCTGCCCTCTTATGGCAAGGATAGACCCTTTCATTCTGAAAGGCAAAAAAGAGACCTATCATCTGAGTTTAAGGTAATTGCCCCTAATTGCCTTGCAATGCTCAAACCTTTTTATTATATTCTTTCTCATAATTTTTCAAAAGGGCAACGCTTATTCACAAGCTAAAGTCCCTATCTCTTTCATCTACTTTTTCTAAACAAACGAGCAAGCAAAGCAATTAAGAGCCCATGGAAAACCATGGATGCAAAGGGTGCCTTACACCTTCCCTTTGCATAAATTACCCCCCGAACTTAGATTTCTTTTAAAAGGTTTTTTTCTGTTTCTTTTTGCCTTTCTGATTTAGTTTGGATAAAATAAAAGTCGGGTGGCGACTCATGCTTAACCGCGACATTTCGATTATTAAAAAGTCAGTTCACCGTGTTACAGAACTGGCGACTCTGCTGGGGATTAATTTTCGATAAAAGAGGGGTTACCTTAAAAGTTTAGGATTCATTTAAATGTTTTCTATTGTTTGCTTTGTTTGATTTAATTTTGCAGGGCTGTTTTGGGTATTCTGTTGTGTGAAAGATCCTAACCCGGATCTGAGTACCTTAGGTATATGGCATGAGATCAAGGAGACTGCACAGCGTATACTGATGTGGTTGATCTGATGGCCATCGTTAGTGTGACACATTGGTTTGTCCTGGTGTTCCTCGGGATCCGACCTGAGGAAATGCTTGGCTGCCGCGTGGTGTCATTAAGCACTAATTTGCCCTTAGAACCTTAGTCGAACTTGACTTTGGCCTATTAGAAAGTAGCGAGATGGCCGGCTTTGGTTCCGACTGAAGTTGGTTGATACTCGAAGCTACACTCATATGGACTGGACTTTCAGGACCTTTTCGGTTGGCGATTCGATTGCCGAACTGAGATAAGCGCCTTCGAGAAAGGTCAATGATATGAGCTCCTTAGAACCTGATCTGTATATAGGACAGGTTTGAACCGACTAAACTTCAGTGGGGAGGGTACGCGCCCCCAGACCACATGCAAGCCTAACCTTAAGGCAAAATTGTGTGACTTGTTTGTGTTTGTTATCTACTTGACATCATGACATCATAAACATCATAAGCATCATAACATCATGACTAACCATTCGAGGACCAAGGAATTCATCTTTGTTCTGTTTTGTAGGTCATGGAGACTAGAAACACCATTCGAGTTAACTTTGTGAAGATACCTTCCGAACTGAAAGAATTGGTATTAGAGATTCCTGGAGGTTCCCGATTCTCTGAAAGACATGGTCTCTTGCCCAGTTTAGTTACTTCAGGTTTTGACGAAGGAAATGATGAGTGTACTATTTCAATTCTTCGATCCCGAGCATCATTGCTTTACTTTCCCAGATTATCAGTTGGTACCTACCATGGAGGAGTTTGCTGACATACTTGGACTCACTATCCGAGATCAGATTCCGTTCACTGGTTTGGAAGAAACTCCAAAATTGGAAGTCATCGCTCCTGCTCTACATCTTAAAAAGTCTGATATTGAGGGCCATTGGGGAAACCAGAAGTGGAGTCCAGGGATTCCTCGCTAAGTTCTTACTTGGGAAAGCTCGCATGTTTCTGAAGTCCATGAGTTATCAAGCCTTCGAAGACATATTAGCATTACTCATCTATGGTTTGGTGTTGTTCCCTAATCCTGATCAGTTCATTGATGTGCACGCCATAAAGATATTTCTGACACGCAATCCAGTTCCTACCTTGCTTGGAGATATCCTACACTCTCTGCACACTCGTACTATGAAGAAACGAGGGACTCTTATGTGTTGCATACCTTTGTTATCTAAGTGGTTTATTTCGCACTTGCCTCGCTCAGTAATGAGGAACGACCAAAGGTTGAAGTGGCACAAGAGAATAATGTCACTTTCACATTCTGACATCCGTTGGTTGTCTTTATCCAAGGAAAGTTTCATCATGATCGACCGTTGTGGACAATATCCTAATGTGCCTTTACTTGGCATACGAGGGGGTATCACTTATAATCCTTGCTTGGCTTTACGACAATTTGGTTACGCTCGAAGAGATGGTCCTCACCATATGCTTATACAAGGGATTGTGTTCGATTATGAAGATGACACTCAGAATCACCGCCGGAAGTTCATACGAGCTTGGGATATGGTAAATAGAATTGATAACAAAAGCTTGGGACAAAGAAACTCCATTCCTTTGGGGCCTTACCTTAGATGGGTACGCGCTCGTGCTCAACGTCTCATCATGCCTTATCCGTATGTCTTACCTGTGATAGTGGAGCCTGATTGCGAGGAAAGAGTTCCTCAAGTTATTACTCATCCAGATATGCCAACTGACATCGAAGAATTAAAGAGATCCTGGATTCAACTAAAGGAAGAAAGAGACACTTTCGAAGCTCAGTTTCGTGACAAAGAAAAGAAAGTGTTAGAACTCACAAGATTACTTCAAGCAGAGCAAGGCATCAACAACTTCATTGGTTCAAAAAGGAAGCGTCCATGGGAGACTTGAAGAATTTATCTTTTCTAAGTTTTATTTTATTTTCTAGTTTTATACTTTCCTTATTGTAAAAGACAACAATAAAACAATTTACAATTACTTTCTCTTAATTATTATTAATAAAGTTTCTTTTTGTTTTGTTTTAAACAAATTTAAATTCTAAGGTCCTCGAAACATTGCATATGCATAATCATATCATTCATAAACATCGCATCACAGGTTTCATAAAATCAAACGCCTCATCTTTGTACTGTTTATTTCAGTAACAAAGATGAATCTCGAACAATCTATGAAGAATCTCCAAACTCAGAACAACCAATTCCAAGAAATGATCCTTAACTTGGCCAAGGGGCAAAAAGAATTGAAGGCACTTCTAATCGAGAAGGAGAAGAATCAACATAAGCTCCAAGGCGGTCAAGATAATCAGAGATCCAACCCTAAGCGGTCATTTACTCCGTTACATATGCCGCTGTCTCAAGCTCTGCAACAACTGCTCAATCAGAACTTGATAACTCTATTGCCTCCATATTCACTTCCTGCTAATCCCACTCCTGGGTACAAGTACCATGCAAGATGTGCTTATCATTCAAACAGTCCTGGTCACGATACAGAGGATTGTGGACCATTGAAGCACATGATCCAAGACCTCATTGATTGCAAGATCATTGACGTCATTTCACCTGAGAAACCTCATATGGTCAATACTGGGTACAATCGGAAAGGTCACAATGAACCCAACCAATCTGTGGGGACAATTCTGACCTTTACACCAGTTCCACAACAAAGACACAAGTCAGATACACCTAAGCGCCAATTCACAAAGATCAATATGACTCTGGCCGAAGCGTTGCAACAATTGCTGAAAAAAGGGCTAATCACTTTGAAGGACCCTCCGAGGAATCCCAGGTACTTCCTCTTCTCGTTATAATCCTAATGCAAGGTGTGCGTATCACTCTGATAGTCCTGGACATGACACTAATAACTGTTGGACATTGAAGAATAAGATCCAAGACTTAATCGATGACAAGATCATTGACTGCCACCCTCCTGAGGAACCTCACGTTGTGTACGACCAGAAAGATCACGATGAACCCAAACAATCTGTGGGGACAATTCTGACCTCTACATTAGCTCCGCAACAAAGACGCAGGTCAGATACATCTAAACGTCAGTTTACAAAGATCAATATGTCACTGGCTCAGGCATTACAACATTTGCTGAGAGAGAACTTGATTACTTTAAGAGATCCTCCTATAAAGCCCAACACCTCCGCCCCTAGCTACAAGCCCAATGCGAGGTGCGCATATCACTCCAATAGCCCTGGGCATGATACGAATGATTGTTGGCCATTGAAGAACAAGATTCAAGACATGATCGATGCTGGTGAAATTGAATTCTATCATCCCAAGACCCCTGTGATGATCACTACTCCTATGCCTAATCACAAAAAGATTGATTAATGTCTAGAAGGATGAACTTTTTAGACCATTAGATTTACTTTCATTTGCAATTTCTATTTTGTTTGTTTAAACATTCGAATCATGATAGACATTATCTGTTTTAATAATCATCATCAGTGCATTGCATATATTTGTCTTGAATAAATTATTTCGTTATCAGTCATTTTAAATTATGTCTTTATTCTGCATATGTTTTTGTGATACTCAACTCCTGCTAAAGTTGTATACCTTTTGAGGGAGGATGACGAAAATGATACCGCAACCTCATACAATATGCTTTTGAACGGACTATGCTGACGATGTACAGGCATTGTTTCAATTCCTAAACAGTGGAGATATAAGGATGGTAATCCCTCGTCAACCCCTTTGAGCCTAAGGAGTAGAAGTTTCTTTTTGTACGAAACACCCGCATTTTTAACCTGGGGCAGGGTAGTTCTCAGTTATTTTGGCTGTGCATTCTATTTTAAGAGAATCACTCTGTACACCTTTCAACAAAGGTTTCAATCACAAGCGTTCATCCGTACACATCGAAGAAGTGTTAGAGATGTCAATCGAAATCCAATGATGGTTCATCAGTCATTAAGCAAGGCAGTCAATATCTTTCATAAGAAAAAAAAAACGAAAAACATATATACAAAGAAAAGCCTGCTAAGTCAAAAATCAAAAAGGTGACTTAGGCAAAAATCAAGGAATCCCGCTGACTGTAATCTCAAAAATAAACAGTTCAGGCAAAAGTTAGGGATATCAAAAAGATGAAAACAGATAAGTCAATAAATTCCTGAACAACACAATGTTGTGACTACCAAAGGGAAGACGTGACTGCCATCTCAAAAGTTCTCTTTGTTTGCGAACCATCAACATTATCAAAGGCGCAAATCCAAAAGTATCTTGGAGCCTGAATGCATAAGTCGAACCAACTGAGCTTAGGAATGAAGAATATCACGAAGAAGGGGATGGGTATAAATAAACTTTGAGCCTTTATCTTTTGTTTCTTAAAACCGTGAACCAAACCACGTTACAACCCTTAAAAGTCCTAACTGAAGCATGGTTAGTTCGAAAGCATACTGTCACCAAAAAGGTATCCCGACTCCTTAAGGTTTACTAAAATGCTGAGTGGATATTTCGCTTCTACAAAAAATAGCATGTTTTACAAATATCACGCTTTTACATCTCTTGTTTTAATGTTTTTTAAAAACTCAAGACAAACGTATGCATTGCATCTCATGAATTCACTATTAAACATATTCTGCTACGTAATTTCAAATGTTAGCATCAGAATAAATTTGCACAGGGTATGGCTAATGACTGAAAGTTATCCCGACAAACAAAATCACTCCAAGAAGCCATGTCTCTTACGTATACAAGGGGCATGACATGTTTTTCCCAATCAACCTGGGGCAATCAAGTCAAGATTCCGAGAATCTCTCATGGATGCTCGAACAATCAGGAGCATACATCCAAGTATATCTAAAGCTAACATGGGACACTGTCTTGAGCCTACGATTACTAGGGGCATATCGCCCATGGTGTACATCTCACAAAGTCCTCGCGAGGCGAATCTTTCTAAAGTTCCAGCTAACTGGGGCAAATCTATGCAAGTCCAGTCCGACATCTTGATCAATACTCAGCGGTGTGTCTCAATACAAATCCATGAATGGCAGCTATAATACTGGGGGCAACTTTCAAGACACCCATGTCTCCCCCACAGAGTCGGGTTCACAAGATCATATCCCCACAGAGCAATCATTAAGAAGATATCTTCAAATGCTCTCGTCCCGACAAAGATATGGCTCCCCAATAGAGTTTACATCTTCAACACAACCGGTTTCTTCAACACTTCGCTCTTCTCCAACATGGTTTACTAATATTTTTTATTCCCAATCAGGGTGCATCAAGTCACTGATCATCTCCAAGCAGAAATCATAAATCTCTAGCTGAGCATCTTCAAAATAAGATCAAACATCAAAATCACGAAGACATAGAGATTTATTTTCTCAATCAAGACAACATAAATCATATTCACATATCATATGTCATAAACATATTCATACACTGCATACATTACCTCATAATGAACTCATACATAACATGCAAAAGCTCTCATTTTCATTACATAACCCATGCATCATGACATTGCATAAAGATTAACCTTACCTTTTTCAGAATACAGGTACCGACAAATGAACGAAATCTCCAACTTTCCAAGATCTAATTCAGCTACTACGAATGGTACTGACACGATCAATGCTCGAAGATCTAATTCATTTACCACGAACGGTAATGACACGATCACTTTCAAAGTCTAATTCAGCTACTACGAACGGTACTGACACGACAGAAGATCTAATTCAGATACTACGAACGGTACTGACACGGTCAACTCTCAGAGATCTAATTCTATCATCACGAACGGTGTAGATACGATCACTGACCTTCTCAGTCTAATTCAGCTACTACGAACGGTACTGACACGACAGAAGATCTAATTCAGTTACTACGAACGGTACTGACACGATCAAATTGCAGAGATCTAATTCCATCATCACGAACGGTGTGGACACGATCAACTGTTTCTAAGATCTAATTCGGTTACTACGAACGGTACTGACACGATCAACTCTCAGAGATCTAATTCTATCATCACGAACGGTGTAGACACGATCACTGACTTTCCCAGTCTAATTCAGCTACTACGAACGGTACTGACACGACAAAAAATCTAATTCAAGTATCACGAACGGTACTGACACGATCAATTCCCAAGAATCTAATTCATTTACTACGAACGGTGAATGACACGATCAACGCGCAAACAACATCTTCTCAGACTTCAACTACCAGATGGCATCCACAAGCCCATCTCCGACAAAAGTCCTTACTTCAAATAGGGCAAATTTCTTGGTATTCTTATGTTCAATCATCTTCTACCTTCAGATACCGACTGGCATGCAGACCACTCTACATCTTCCGGTTTAAGATAATTGAACAGGGGCAGCTGTCATACCCCAAAATTTGCCCATGCTATTCAAAAACACAAAGCTCCAAAACACAGTCTCCTACATAGAAACTCTAAACTAGGGTTTGACTAATTCAAGGGAAAATCATTGAATCAATGGCTCAAGGTGGTTCAATAAGGTCCCTAATATCCCAAAGTATCTCCATGTAAAGTTTCAAGTCAAACAGAACAAGTTGGTCCCTCAAATCGTGATTAGGTCAACAGTCAATCCCCAAGGGCAAAATAGTCATTTCAAGTCCAAATACAGTCAAAGTTCAAGATACTTGGTCAACAACATCCTCATAACCCTAAAATCATCATTTGATCAAGGGTTGATCATGATGATACAAGAAAAGATCAGAAAGTCAAAAGTTAAAGGTTACTATTTTGGGCATGAACTGAAAAAGTCAACCAAACTTTGAAAATTCACCAAGTATTCATACTTCATCAGAAAAAATTCCAACCAAAGCTCATTTTGAAGGGAATTCATTCCTCTATCCAATGGTCCAAGAATCAAAGCCCATAGGTCAATGGTTTAAGAGATATGGCCTTAAACATTAGAGGTCCTTTTCAAAAGTCAACAAAAAGACACCTTTTTCAAAAGGACATAAAATGAGAATGGAAAAGGATTTTGATATAAGACCAAAGACATTGGTTAGAAGACTCTCCAAGGTTTCTAAAATGTCTTAGAACACTTCCATACCTCAAAAATTGAGGGAGATAGGCCTTGTCAAAGTTGGGTTATTTTGGAGAGAAAAATGTAAAAGAATTTAAAATATTTTGCCCAAATTATTTTAACTCAATCATGATTCCCAAGTATCCAAGAGTTTCTAATCCAAGTACCACGAATTTCTAACAATTATCTGATTTTTATTGATTTTTTTTTCATTAAAAATATAGTTTAAATCAATAAATCAAAGAAATTTGAAAAAGATTTGGTTTAAATATATTTTTTGATCAATTCAACAATCAATAGTATCCCATAAATGTACAAAATTCGTTCTAAGGATAATTGTTTGGAAAAATTGGATTTGAACCAAATTTAGAAAGTTTAAGAAATCAAATTTTTCTTGAGTGCCAATCAAAGATTCACTTGGATTGAGTTCAAAACTATTAGACCTAATCCTTCTCTTATAAGTATAGAGGCAATTCAGAAGTTAGGGTTACGAAATTTCGGCCTTCAAGAGCCACAAACCCGAGTGCAAGGTTGAAGAAAATTTCAAAACAGTTTCGGAGTTAGGAGGATTTTCAGAGAGATTCAAAGGTCCTTACACGTTCAGTGGAGATTGCCAAAGCTTTTCAGATCATCATCATCATTCGTAGAGTCCAGAATCGACCCCAAAAACTCTCGGTTTGTTCAATTTTCTTTAAACTCGATTCATCAAATATACGCATCATTCATAGCTTTTAATTGTATATGTGTGTTTAGTATGATGTTCTAATGGATTCTGGAAACTGAATTGGGTTTACATGTTGATCTGAGCCTAACGCCATTGAAGGGCTCCAAAAGCTTGAAATTGGGGCTTTCCATATTAGGTAAAATTAGGGCTAATAATGAGTACCATTAAACTCGTGAGCTCTGGACGATCACGTCCATGAGGTCGCGCCAAATTTATATGGTGTGTACAAGAATTTCGTTTTGCAGGTTTGATTCGCTACGAGCCCGATTCGTAGCAAATTCGCAGCTACGCGTTTAGGTTTTTTTCAGCGAAGAAGATGATACCGTGGCAGCATCCTATTGGCTGTTTTCAAACAGAAAAGCGGGGCGCGTCTGTTTTTTGGCTTTTTATGATTCAGTGTGTTCCCTGTATGCGCGTACGATGCTCCCTCACCATCACGTCCATCCATCTGATCATCCAGCAGATCCAATGCACAGAAACTTGCAGGCGCACCATGAACCACCGTAGAGGCGCAACACCGGATTATTTCGCTAAGTTTTCTTTTTCTTTTTCTTTTTATTATTATTTTATTATTTTATTTTATTATTTTTTTTCTTTTCATTTATTTTCTTTTCAAATTACAAAAACTTTGTTTTTTTATAATAATAACATTTAAACTTATTTCTTTTTGTACTATTTAATATATATTCTTATTTTATCATTTATTTTCTTCTTTACTTATTTACTTATATTATTTACTAAATTCTCATTATTATATTCATATATCTATTTATTTTCTTATAATTATATTATTTACATATTTTTTTTTTTATTTTTATCATCCTTATTTATATTATTAGATTATATTTATATATAGTATTTAAAATCCTGAATATTTATTTTAATTATATCTATTTAATTTCTTTCATTTAAATTACATTTAATCACTTATATAATCAAAAATTCATACATATTTTATTTTAATTCATAAAAATTCATAAAAATATTTTTACATTCAATTTAATCTTCTGATCCTGATTTAATTAATTAGGTCGCAAGACCAATAATTAATTAAATCATTTGTGGTTTCTTATTTAAATCCGTACCCTAATCAGGGTTTACGAGATCATGCCATACACTGATTTTATATTTCTTTTCTATGCCTTTTCAGGGGTTACCAACAGGGTTTCTCCCGATAACACGCCACACCTATTACGAAGCTAAGTCCCGATTCAATTCTCTTTATTTATTTATTTTATATATTTAACGCAAAATTATTCTCTCCGTTTGTTTATTTTCCCCATTTTAAAATTAGAGTTTATTTTTAAATACCAATGAACTGCCTATACACTCAAGCCTTGATGTTTCTTCTTTCAGTTCTTAATGGTCAGAGTCAATGCTTTAGGCAAACCTTGGCCCACCAACCCTGTCAGGGCAAATGCCAAGCTAAGTACTCTTCGTTCATTTACTTTTTAAAATTCTTTATTCTTTTGTTTTTTAGGGTTAACTTCATTTGCCTCCGAACCGATAATGCACTCACCCCTCTGTTTGTTCTTTCTTTTCCAAATCTTCAGGGTTTGTCGACTGCCAAAGCTACGAGTATTGGTAACCCTAAACCCTATTTTCAATTATTACTTGTGTTAAACCTGTTGCCTTTTATTTTTATATCCCGCTGGTTTCAATTCCCCTCTCC